>NC_092091.1:29979571-30232071 GCF_045679555.1 Salvelinus alpinus | reverse complement strand
TATTAGAAAAGCACAAACATAACATTTTCCATCACACTATAGTAAACAAGTATTTAATTTGCATATACCCCGCCCATTCCCCTCCCCCATATACCAATTTGTGCCACCCGTAAAGGAGAAACTGACATGCCAAGTATAGACCATATATTGTGATCCCTAGAAAAGAGCAGAAGCGCTGGATCTTCTATTCAGAATCCAATCCTACTTACCAACAGGTTATGGAAGAATTGCTCTATTAGTATTTCTCCAGTAGGTTTCTTGGAGGAGACCCACCACAACCCCCCCCCCCCCCCTAAACTTAAACCAAAACCCATAACTCCTAACCACCCTAACCCCTAAGCCTAAAATAGCCTTTTTCCTAGTGGGGACCGGCGTAATGTCCCCACTTGTCTGAATTTTCCTTGTTGTACTATCTTTGTGAGGGCTTCTGGTCCCCACAAGAATAGTAAAACATAACACACATACACAACTATCTATTGTTCAGCAGAGTGAACATTCCCGGTGCAAATGTACCTGATGTATCACCTACTACTCCCACAGGAGTAACGCTTATGCAAGCATGTGTACACACATCCCGACACATACACACACACACCCACACTCAGGGGTGGAACAGATGCTAATGTTAGGAAGGAGGGGAGAGGTGCTGCTCTTGATAACTTTCTCTGCTTGACAAGGTCGGCCCTGAGACTGTGGACAGGTGTGTGTGTGCGTGTGTGTATGTGTGTGAGGTGGGCAGATGGCTCAGTTTAGTCCTGAAGGGTTGTGTTGGTGTCTCTCTGCAGGGCAGCTTGGCAGCTGGGGAGGGTCTCTGGTGACCCCAACACTGCCTTGGCCTGTCAGTCTCTCACACACACACACACGCTCTCTCTCACACACAAACACACCACACACACCTACAGCCCAAGGGCATGAGGAGGCACGGCAACAGAATCTAATCTCCAAGGTAACAGATTTGAGAACAGTGTCACGTTGTAACTCATCACCAAGGACACCTGGGGAATGATGTCACAGAGGTGATTCAACTTCCATCGTCGCCTGTAGCACTTAATTTATATGTCGTTCTGCCTCTCTCTGTCAGTCTCTCTCTCTCTCTCTCTCTCTCTCTAAGCAGTGAATGGAGAGAGGGTGATTAGTGGGCTGTAGCACTGTTATGTTGTTGTTCTATTGTGAGGAGTGTGAGGAGGTGCTAATGGGAGGCAGTCGGTTTGGGAGGTGCACACTCTCTCTCTTTGTCTTTCTCCATTCTTTATCTCTTTCTCTCTCTATTGCTTTCTTGAGTATATTAAACAGTGAAGGGAGAGAGGAGATGTTGTGCCGGTGCAGACAGTGGTCTGGTCTCAGAGCAAGAATGGCTTGATGAATAATTGAAGCAGCCAGGAGAGAATGCCTGCTGCAATATTCATATGTCATATTGACTTGACTGCCAGTCACTGGCCCACACACGCACGCACGCACACGCACACACACATAGATGTCAATAGTAAGCCCTGGGCTGGCCTGAACAAACTGACCCTGACCGAACGTTCCTCGTGATGTTCCCTACTTCCCTTCAGTTCCCAATATTGACTCTTACTGTCCGTCAGCGTGTGCATTGACACCAATTTGCCTACTCCTCGAATTAATGAATTAACAGTTTTGCTCCTTACCTTCCACATACTAAGCCATATTATCCAGCGATTGGGGCTACGAGCAGGAGGCATTAGCCACCTGCAGAGTTCAAATCCGAATGATTGAATTACAGACAGTTTGGTTTACAGTGGAGGTACAGCATTTACTGAGATTCAGCCTCCATGGAAGTCAGAGAATTCATACTTCTTGTGCTTTGAGGAGCTGTCATACACATCCAATACATTGGTCTGCACCGCATCACTCGTCGTGATTCAGGGCTAATCTCTATAGCCATCCAGCTAATTACAAGCAACTGGCTGAACAAAAAGACAAGACCTTACTTGCTCTGAGATGTTGGAGTCCGTTTCCCGGTGCTTGACATAGGAGCTCAGCCAAGATGGCAGGAAGAAAAAAGTCTGCACCGTTTTCCCACCTGCATCTCCATCCCGAATCTCCCCATTGCCCGTTTATATGGGTATTTCACACTATGTTGAGGTCAAATTGGAGTATAATGCTGTACAGATGTCAACCCCAATACATGTTCATGTCATCGTCATCAATCAACTGCATTACAGTTAGAAACGACTTAGACTACCACCACCGATGTCTGTATGCTACTGTAGCTACGCTACCAGCTTATACGAATGGGAGTCACTTCTTCTAAACCTGAAAAGGGACAACTAAATGTTATGCAGCAATAACAGCCAAATATATCCAAATTGTATTTTAGGAACCACATTGTGGGCCTGTTACAATGCATCAAACCTGACGGATTTGACGAATATCCACTTTGTTAGATCAGATTTGTTCAATGTGCACCAATCCAGCGTTCTATCCCCCACAGTCTGCATTCCATTGACCTCCTTACTGTATCTATCCCCATTGTCTTTCCAGGAGTTCAAACTCATTTTCGTCTTTGCAGATCAAGCTTAAATTGGCTTTAAGTCTGACATGAATGTGTTGAGTTCACCTGTTACGTTCACCTTCAGCCAATAAGATTTTAGGTAGATTGATAAGCTAAAATCTTATTGATCGAAGAATTGCTCCGTCTTCAAAGGCACGTGAACACTCATTCATTTAGCTTGATAAGCTAACTAACATTGCTAATAATAAAGTTAGCTAGCTCACCTAACATTGATATATGATCAAACTAGCTACATTCTCCATAAGGTTGAAATAGTCAAAAACGGATTTGTTGTCACCTTTTGGTTGAAAAGGCAAAAGGTCAGTGGTGAAACGTCACAACTCGACAACTCAGGTAGCAACATTTTCTCTGAGTTTCCCACTTAAATCTGACTTGGAGGGTCGTTCAAGTTATATTTCCCACTGTGGGTTCAGGGTGTCAAGATGGAGGAAGTGGATGCAGAGGATGAGTCAAGCAGCGCGCTGAGCAAAGTGGGTGAAGATGAATGGGCTACAGTAGTGTCAAAGAATGGAACAAAAACAAAATGATCTGAAACTGGAGTGGAGGTCTTCGTGTATGTCGGGAAAGGATTTGTTTCTTGTTGGAATGCGTTTGTTGATTAACCCTCTGAGGCGTACGATCACACATTTGTGATCATTGTTAAGTGGTCCCTGCAGTGTACCATCGCAAATACGTGATTGGAACAGTAGCAACACAATGTATGGTACAACATATGCGTCTGCAAAGCATCTAAACAATGTTTTGTACTGATGGGAAATAAAGGTCTTCACAACTTTATTCCTCAACCTCAACTTTTATTATAAAATATAAATGTGAACTTCATCATCCAAGCATCACACGGAACACATCCACAGCCAAACTCATTTCATAAACCAATCTAAATAACAGGTTGCGTTGACAAAATACAAAACATAAGTTAGCGACCTTAAAGCTAGACTTGTTTACAATGTACCACATCTCTGGTGAGCACAAGGGAGAAATGTAATATTGTTTAGAAAAGAGATGTGTGTCATGTCATCTAAGCTAAATGCTGCTAAATTCTTTATGATGGCAGCCATGTTTGTTTATGTTTGACAAGAGAAAACTCCCTAATCCCAGAATGCCATTCACTACTATGACTCGTTCAAAACAACTGGGAGCTCAGAACTTGGAACTCAGAAATCTCAGACTTACGACTTCAGTGCATTCAAAACAACTGGGAACTCGGAAAAAAACGAGCTCCGACTGGGAATTCCAACTCGGGAACTCTGGCCTCTTTTTAGATCTCTGACTTTCTGACCTGAAGATCACTGACATCACGATTTGACCTCGTATTTCTCCAAGTTCCCAGTTGTTTTGAATGCAGCATAAAACACAAATAAACAAAGTCAAAGTCAAAGATGGCTGCGCCCCTAGCCTGAAAAATATTAACTTAGTTTGGTCACTTTTCAGCATTTTACAAATCTTCAATGTACTTGTTACAATGTATACAAGAACCGGAGCACATGACTTGACAAGTCGTTTACAGCAAATGAAATGTTATCACCTCACAGATCATCACCCCAAATACAAACCTACTGCCTAGCCTAACCGTAGCGTGAATGCTTAACAGGGTCGCCAGATTTGGAGGAAACCATTTTAGGGGGTTTGTGTGTGGGGGGGTTTCAAGTCCATGGAGGGTAGAAATTAGGGAAGGTATCGTGGGGGGATATGATGTAGAAAATATTACTATAATGGGGGATTTATCAATAAATCGGGGACAGACAGAAGAAGTTCATAAGCTAAATAAAACTCCTGGAAAGGGGTTCTGAGCTGGCAACCCTGAGGGACCATAGTTACAATCTGATGCCACGTTCAAAACAACTGGGAACTGGAAACTCAGAAATCTCAAACTTCTTACACATTCAAGACAACTGGGAACTATGGAAAAAACAAGCTCCGACTGGGAAAAATAGTTTTGAGCGGTCATCCAACTCGTAATTGTAACGATCGTCCTGGGAAGAAGGTGACCAAAACGCAGCGTGGTACGTGTTCATGATTATTTAATTAACTCAGAACACTAAGACAAAATAACAAAAATAGACCAACACGAAACAGTTCTGAAACGAAACTCTGATAGCAAGTGAACGCGGCGTTAGTTCATGCCAATTTCCCACGTGAAGCTTGGGAGTGTTGTGACATCATTGTATGTTTAATCGTTAAATGCTTATTATTTTATTTTGAAATAAAATGATGTGTCGAAAGGCAATACTTCATGTTACAAGGGATTTTAGAGTGGCGTTTAAATTCCCAATAATAAAAATAGCCAACACAGGTATTTATAGGCTAATGCCGCGCTCACATGCTATCGGAGTTATCGGAAGCTCCTAGTTCGCAGTGGGAAATTTCACTTGAAAGACCCTCCAAATTGGAATTTCAAGTGTAAAACAGAGAAAATGTTGTTAACCGAGATGCTGAGTTGTGATGTTTCACCACTGACCTTTAACCTTTTCAACCAACCAAAAGATGACCACAAATCTGTTTTTGATAATTACACAACCTTATCAATATGGATAATGTGGCTGGTCTGACCATATTGTCAATGTAAGCACGCTAGCTAACTTTATTATTAGCAATGTTAGAAAGCGTATCAAGCTAGATCAAATCTTACTGGTTGAAGAATTGACTTCAAAAGCACTTGAACACAATCATTTTGGATTTCCCACTTCACACTTCCCAGTTTCCTATTTCCCACGAGCATGTGAAGCCAGCCTAATCCAGTGAGATTGGAACTTTAACCTTTTGAAAAATGATTCAACAGCAAATAGCCTAGCGTTATGTGAAAATGTATTTATTAAATGCAGTTGCTTAAAGCCGCAATCCTTAATTCATGTTTCAGAGGATAGGAGGTGAGATGGGAGGAGAGAAGGAAAGGAGAGGAGAAGAGAGGAAGGTGAGAGGGAAGAGGGTGAAGGGATTTCAGGTAGGATTCTGGGTCATTAGGTATTCATTGGATCTAAATTATGCTGCAGGAGAGAGAGAGGGGGATGAGAAGAGAGAGAGAGATGAGATTAAACTACTGTTATTGCTTAAAGTGGAGGAGGGGTGAGGGGGTGGGATACCAGGAGAAAGCAGGGAGAAGGACAGGGACAGCATACTGAGAGACACACATACACTTCAGTCTGGGCTATAATAAGGAGCACTCCTGTCAATCTAAGTCACAAAGCCAACCTCCTGACACGCACGCACACACACACGCGCACGCACGCACGCACGCACGCACACACACACACACACACACACACACACACTTAAAGAGAGAGAGAAAGAAGGGAAGAGAGAAATCAAGACAATGTTATTCTGAGCAGCTCTCCATTGGCCCATAGGCTCACATACCAGGCTATACATGTGCCTTGTCCCTAATGCCTGGAATAATAGTACACACACACACACACACACCACACTGTCTCAAACACACACACACACACACACACACACACACACACATACACACACACACACACACACACACACACACACACACACACACACAGTGTCATATAACAGGCTGCGCCTGCATGTTTGTGGTCCCTACACCGCAGTATAATAGTATCAAAGTCATTACCAAGATGAGCTCTCTCTCACACATAAACACACATCGTCACATTGTCCAGCAAGTTGTTCCAGAGCGAGTGTGTGTGTTGGTGTGTATGTGTTTGTATTATTCAGCTGTGTCTACAGGGAGAGGGGCTGCTCACTGTGCTACTTACAACACATCTAAGTAGGCCAAAGAGACTGAAACTAAAGTACCACACAAACACAAACACACACACAAACAGCGGGGGGTGGTGGCTGAGTATGGGAGAAGTTATGTCTGGTAGAATTCTGCCTAAGCGTCCGCCAAATTGTGTATGTGGGTGTTTAGTAGGCTATGTGAGTGTCTGTGGCTTGCTCTGTGGTACGTCAAATAGTGAAGCTAAATGGTAATTAGCCTACCCATCACTGGTACTTGTTTTCAATGGTGAAATGCTAAATGCTAATTAGCCATCAGTGCTATTCGTTCTCTGTTGTGGCGCTACATGCTAATTGCCATCAGTGCTGTTTCTGAACTGTGGGGAATTAGTATTAATATCAGAGAGAGCAGAGAGCCAGCAATACACTCAACATGACAGTAATACATGCATATGGCCAGAACAGCAAGCCACATACACACGCATGCAAAAGAAAGGACGACAGAAAGAAGATCTATTTCTGTGTGAGATTAGCTAGAGCTGGGAGCCCTGACCGAGCCCTCATCTGGAGAGTTATTAAATAGAGGGATTCAAGTTGAAGGACCTAGTAAGAACCTTACAATAGAAGATAGGGAGAGAGGGACGGAGAGATAGACTTAGAGAGAGAGAGATGGAATTGCCAGGAGAGAGAGAGAGAGAGCGAGAGAGAGGGAGGGATGAAGAGAGAGAGAGAAAAAGAGAGAGCAAGAGAGAGACAGGGTGGGACACTTCCCTGTAAGAACCTTACAATGCGGTTGATACGCGTGGCAGAAAGTGGATTGAGTTTAGGGCTGCACTGTGACTTTGAATTAAAATAGAGATTTCTCTCCATCTCTCTCTCTCCCGCTTTCCCTCCATCCCCTCTCTTTCTCTTCCCCTTTCTCCATCTCCCTCTCGTCAAAACCCTCTAAACTCCCAATGCATGTCTCTTTCTCACTGAGCATTTCTCTTCCCCTCCTTCCTTCACTGACTCTTCTCTCCAACCAGGTAAGTTAAACACAGCCAGAGGTTGTAGTCCTCTTTCTGGCAGCAGCCTAAGACATCATACATACAGGTGGACATAACAGAGGAGAATATCTCCTCTCTCTCTGCATGCCTCTATCGCTCCCTCTCATCCTCCCCCTCTCTCCCCATTATTTTCCTTCTTCCCTTGCTCCATGGTTCTAGTTCTATACCGCCCCCCTCTCTCTCCTTCTCTGTCTGTCTCTGCTCCCTCTCTCTCCTAATTGTTCTGATTAGGCTTAGTGTGGGGCAGCATTGTTTAGACTCCTGTGGTGGAAATTCAACACCAGGGACCCCTGAAGTCAATCTTAAATGAATCACTATTTATTATCAGAAAAGTGGAGAGGTTACAAGAAACTCTTCACACCATACAGGTCTATCAGAAACTCCGCTGGGGCAGTCCCAGCAGTTGTCTTATATACGGCTATACACAGACAAGTTATATTTGCATCATTTAGCATAATTAATTCATCATTACCGGTGGCTCGCACATGTGACTGACCAATACCTCACGAGGCTTTCTCTCTCCAAGTTGAGACCTTGAAACTGAGATACCTCAGTTGTTCCCATAGCAACATTCTGGGCATACTGCCAAGTTGCTTATCAGTGATAGTGAGGATTCCACCATACACGATCAGTCAGTCACCTGCATGAGCCCATCTAATTGGTTATTAGAAAAGTAGCATTGATTTAATACAAAAACATACCATTTCACTCACATTCCCTCCTCTTATCACTCTGTGGTAATTATCATTACATGTTAATGTAAGCATTAGATTATAGCTTCTATCAAAATATTTCTATTCAAGTAAGTGAAATCAACAAGAAAAACCAGACACTTCATACTTTCAAACCCTTCACTCTGGGTTTTACAATCTAAAATGCACACACATACAAAAAGGATTTGTAGACTCAGAGGTGACTAAATCTCTCAATGTTTAACCATTGTTTACATAGTTCTTACCACAATCGGGTTGCAGTGACATCTGTTCTGCACCAACTGTCCCTGAGACTAGTCAAAACATAAAACCTGTTGTTTATCAAATCCGCTAGGGCCTTCTAAACGACGGTGGGCCTATGTGGTTGTGCAATGCAGAAAACGTCATGGGGTCAGGGTTACATGGCATCTCTACTAAGGGCCCCACTGCACCACCGGAACTGGCGAGGCCCCATCTTCTCCTGGATCAGGAACCTGTCTGCAGTGCGACACGTGGATCCAGGTATCTCTCTCAACAACCTTCACCGCAGTGGGGGTGGTCAGAAGAACTTGGTACGGCCCTCTCCAACGGGGGACCTTCCAACTCTTTCTCCTGAAGTCTGTCACCACCACGAAATCACCTGGGTTAAAACAGTGTTCAGCTCCACCTGCCAAGAGAGTCTTAAGAACACTGTTAAGGGTGACACAATATTCAACCATGTCGTCCTCCATTCCTTGCAGGGACAACCTGTTCTGGGTGAAGGGTGTATTAGTCATTCTCATGGGACGGCCAGTCAGCACCTCATGTGGAGAGAGACCAGTGACTGTGTGGGATCTTCATTTCTCTGGGTAGACCCATCTACAAAAACTCAAAGTCTAGGTTGTCTAACGGGGTGTCTCTCAAGTCCAATCTAGGGCTACGGTCAATTTCAATACCTAAGTCACAGTCATGATCTTCACCGGCATCTGTCTCAGGATTGTAAGTTGGTGGTTGAAGATATCCCTCTAGTGGTGTGGGGGCTGTGCTTTGGCAGAGTGGGTGGGGTTATATCCTTCCTGTTTGGCCCTGTCCGGGGGTATCATCGGATGGGGCCACAGTGTCTCCTGACCCCTCCTGTCTCAGCCTCCAGTATTTATGCTGCAGTAGTTTATGTGTCGGGGGGCTAGGGTCAGTTGGTTATACCTGGAGTACTTCTCCTATCTTATCCAGTGTCCTGTGTGAATTTAAGTATGCTCTCTCTAATTCTCTCGTTCTCTCTTTCTTTCTCTCTCTCGGAGAACCTGAGCCCTAGGACCATACGTCACGGCAAACCGGGCATGATGACTCCTTGCTGTCCCCAGTCCACCTGGCCTTGCTGCTGTTCCAGTTTCAACTGTTCTGCCTGCTGTTATGGAACCCCTACCTGTTCAACTCTTAATGATCGGCTATGAAAAGCCAACTGACTTTTATTCCTGATTATTATTTGACCATGCTTGTCATTTATGAACATTTTGAAAATCTTGGCTCTCTCTAATTCTCTCCTTCTCTCTTTCTTTCTCTCTCTCGGAGGACCGGAGCCCTAGGACCATACGTCAGGACTACCGGGCATGATGACTCCTTGCTGTCCCCAGTCCGCCTGGCCCTGCTGCTATTCCAGTTTCAACTGTTCTGCCTGCGGTTATGGAACCCCTACCTGTCCCAGACCTGCTGTTTTCAATTCTTAATGATCGGCTATGAAAAGCCAACTGACATTTATTCCTGATTATTATTTGACCATGCTTGTCATTTATGAACATTTTGAAAATCTTGGCTCTCTCTAATTCTCTCTTTCTCTCTCTCGGAGGACCTGAGCCCTAGGACCATACGTCAGGACTACCGGGCAGGATGACTCCTTGCTGTCCCCAGTCCACCTAGCCTTGCTGCTATTCCAGTTTCAACTGTTCTGCCTGCGGTTATGGAACCGCCACCTGTCCCAGACCTGCTATTTTCAACTCTTAATGATCGGCTATGAAAAGCCAACTGAAAATTATTCATGATTATTATTGACCATGCTTGTCACTTATGAACATTTTGAACATCTTGGCATAGTTCTGTTATAATCTCCACCCAGCACAGCCAGAAGAGGACTGGCCACCCCTCATAGCCTGGTTCCTCTCTAGGTTTCTTCCTAGGTTTTGGCCTTTCTAGGGAGTTTTTCCTAGCCACCGTGCTTCTACACCTGCATTGCTTGCTGTTTGGGGTTTTAGGCTGGGTGTCTGTACAGCACTTCGAGATATTAGCTGATGTACGAAGGGCTATATAAAATAAACTTGATTTGATTTGATCTGCTGTAGGGAGAAGAGTTGAGGGGTTAAGAATTGTACATCGTTTCAGAGTAACATGAGACATTGTCAACAGAATGTTCTGATAATCTAGCAGTCTCGCAGGCGTCAAAGGAGCCGTTCTTGCCTGTGTAATAATTGCGTGCACAGCATGAGGCACATGGACGGTTAGGAGAGACATAGCCACAATATCAGAACATGCCAAAACAGCCTCAGTAGCAGCCGCTACCAATCTCAAACAGGAAACCATTCCCCTGATCACACTATCCAAACGTTTAGAATAATAACCAACATGTCTATATCCCACACCATGATACTGTGTCAAAACTGCTGACATAAACCCACTCGTCTCCAAAACGAAGAGGTGGAAGGGTTTATTATGGTCTGGCAAACCAAAGCAAGCAGTAGGCATTAATTTTCAATTTTACTAATGCCATCTCGCCCTCATCCATCCAGACCACAACTTCACTCGCATCCATCTTTCTCCCATAAATACAATCCTGCAGCTGTTGAACTATCTCTGCATACTTTCAACCATGGACGACAGTAACCAGCTACACCCAACACCATGTGACACCATATGCTGCTTTGTAACAGGTTCAGGCAAAGCTTTAATTGCCTCTAATCTATCTTTGGAGAGGGCGTGACCCTCAGAAGTATGACCCAAATATTTAACGGAGCTCTGGCATAATTGCATTTTACTCAGGGAAACTTTATGACCATTTCTGCCAAAAAAGTCAACAATGCCCTAGTGTCCTCGTGACATATCTCCTCTGATTGTGAGCAAAACAACAAGTCGTCAACATACTGAACCAAAGTACTCCCTCCCGGAGCAACAAAACCCTCTAGGTTTCGAGACATTTCTTGGGCAAAGTTTGCCAGTGGTTGAACGTAGCCTTGCGGCATCACTGTCCATTTCCATTTTGTCCCAAGAAACGTAAACGATGCTAAAGAAAGCATTAGCTAAATCAATTACTGAAAAACAGCTACCTGGAGGCACCTGGGATAAAATGGTAACAATGTTAGGCACCAGGGGTGCTCTAGCACGTACAGCATTGTTTACTATTCTAAGGTCGTGCACAAAACGCTAATCACGAGATGGTTTCCTAACAGGTCAAATTGGTGTGTTACATGGTGAATTCAGGCAGGGAACCAGAGCGCCTCTTTCCACTAACGGACTATGAATGGGAATGATACCCTTGTTAGCTGCTTTGCTAAGAGGTTACTGAGCTTTGTAAGGTCTGTGGGTGCTTTTTGGAATGACCACAACTGGCGCAGCTCCTTTAATGCGTCCAACGTCAGTCTTTGATTTAGACCGCAGTTCTTCAGGTATATCCTTTAGCCAATCAATGTGTGAATTATCTTGTACTACCTCAGGCATGGTTTCAACAGGAATTTTCTTGGGGTTGTCATCGCAGTAGCCCAGTATGGGGAATAGAAAGTTGCTGTTGAAGCTGCCCACTTTCCTTCCCCTTCCCAGACTACCCAATGGGTTGCTTACATCACTTTCTTCATCCAAACACCCACATCTTTCCATTGCTTTCCAGGAGCTTTTGATAAGCTACAATGGGGAACAGAGCCAGGGACTTCAGACAGACTCCGTCAATACCACTCCAGCTGTTGCGAAGTCTACTCCTCTGTATATCCCATTCATGGTTATCTCAACTTTCTCTTTTTGTTTCGACCATTTCTGTTGGTATTCAGGGTCTTCTTCATATGAGGGAACAGCTGAAGTACAATGTAGGTATTCAGACACCCCCCAGTTACCATGCAACGGGGAAGAGAGGGATTGCTCTCTCAGCTGTCCCTCAACATGTTGATCATCCAGGTGCCAAGCATAGTAACAGTTAATCAGGCACAGGAATATCCACATTTCTCTCGATCCCAATGACAATACTTCTTCAGTGCAGACAACAGGTTTTACACATCAAATCTCTTCCTAATAACTTCACTGGGCAGGCAGAGGAGTACAGGAATCTGTGTCTCCATTTGCCCTCTCCCCACTCCATGTCCAGGGGAAAAGTCAAACATTCTTCAGAGGGAATTCCAGACACTCCAACTGTGTGCATTGTTTTCTTTGAGGCGGAACCAGACAGGGCAGACAATTTCAACACTGAGACCGCGGCCGAAGTGTCCACCAAAAATTTAATTATATGTTTATTAACTAAAATATCAATAAGAGGTTTTTGGGTTGACAAGGTGGTCAATATTAGCTTTTGACAGGTTTCTTCTGGTTCTTCATCATTGTTTTCTTAGTTTCTTCTTCTGTTTCCTCCTCATCCTATGGTTGGTAGCCCCCTCATCCACCTCATCTTCCAAATGGGTTGTCCACCTGCATGCCCACAGGTGGGGACGGCCACTCTCCTTGGCCTTCTCCTACTCCAGGACATTGTGTTGAAAGATGCCCTACCATCCCACAGTTGTAGCAGCTCCAGTCTCACCCTCCGTCAGCTCCAGCAGGGGCCCCTCGGCCTCTACCTCTTCCTCTGCCTCTTTGACTTCCACGGTTGCCATCATTTTCTCGATATCCTCTTCCTCCTCCCGAGTAGTACATCAGCTGTGCCTTCTTCAGTCTGTCCAATCTAAGTTTCCTTTTCCTTCAACTGTCTTTCCGCATGGGTGATATATGGCTTTACGTCAGACAGTGGTTTTGTTTCCCATGCAATACAAGTTGTAGTTACAGCTGTCTTCAGATCTTGTCTCAGGCCTGTCACCAGAGCATGGCACAATAGGCTGCTGTATGAGTCTTGGTCAGGCGTCATGGCTGAGTGTTGGAGGAAGACTGTCTCCATTATTTCCATGTAGTCACTCAATTTTTCATCAGTTCCCTGTTTGGTGGAATGGATTTTCTGCCAGTCTGTGCATTTGGGTAAAGCAGCCTTTATAGAGATAAAAACTGCATCCAGCTGGTCACCACGATCAGCAACTGGTACATCGCGGTCTCACATGTGTTTATAGTCCTTTCTTTTAAATTTCAGGCAGCGGTGGAGTTTTTCTTCAATTTCTCTGGTGGTGGGGTTGTACATGGAAATTATTGCTTTTACCTCTTCCTCAAACCTCCCAGCATCCCTTGCTGGGTCAATGACATCGCCCACTATTGCTTTTATTTCATCAACATCCCAACCCAGTAATATACACAACCCAGTAATATATATACACACAACCCAGTAATATACACAACCCAGTAATATATATACACACAACCCAGTAATATACACAACCCAGTAATATACACAACCCAGTAATATACACACACAACCCAGTAATATACACACGCAACCCAGTAATATACACACACAACCCAGTAATACACAACCCAGTAATAAATATACACACAACCCAGTAATATACACACACAACCCAGTAATATACACACACAACCCAGTAATATACACACGCAACCCAGTAATATACATACGCAACCCAGTAATATACACACGCAACCCAGTAATAAATATACACACAACCCAGTAATATATATACACACAACCCAGTAATATACACACGCAACCCAGTAATATACACACACAATCCAGTAATATACACACACAACCCAGTAATATACACACGCAACCCAGTAATATACACACACAACCCAGTAATACACAACCCAGTAATAAATATACACACAACCCAGTAATATATATACACACAACCCAGTAATATACACACACAACCCAGTAATATACACACACAACCCAGTAATATACATACGCAACCCAGTAATATACACACGCAACCCAGTAATATACACACGCAACCCAGTAATATACACAACCCAGTAATATACACACGCAACCCAGTAATATACATACGCAACCCAGTACTATACACACACAACCCAGTATTATACACACGCAACCCAGTAATATACATACGCAACCCAGTAATATACACACGCAACTCAGTAATATACACACGCAACCCAGTAATATACACACGCAACCCAGTAATATACACACACAACCCAGTAATACACAACCCAGTAATATATATACACACAACCCAGTAATATATACACACAACCCAGTAATATACACAACCCAGTAATATACACACGCAACCCAGTAATATACACAACCCAGTAATACACACAACCCAGTAATATATACACACAACCCAGTAATATACACACGCAACCCAGTAATATACACACGCAACCCAGTAATATACACACGCAACCCAGTAATATACACACGCAACCCAGTAATATACACACACAACCCAGTAATATACACACACAACCCAGTAATATATATACACACAACCCAGTAATATATACACACAACCCAGTAATATATACACACAACCCAGTAATATACACAACCCAGTAATATACACACGCAACCCAGTAATATACACACACAACCCAGTAATATACACAACCCAGTAATACACACAACCCAGTAATATACACACACAACCCAGTAATATACACACACAACCCAGTAATATATACACACAACCCAGTAATATACACCCACAACCCAGTAATATACACACACAACCCAGTAATATACATACGCAACCCAGTAATATACATATGCAACCCAGTAATATACACACGCAACCCAGTAATATACACACACAACCCAGTAATATACACACACAACACCAGTAATATATATACACACAACCCAGTAATATACACACACAACCCAGTAATATATACACACAACCCAGTAATATACACACACAACCCAGTAATATACACACACACAACCCAGTAATATATACACACAACCCAGTAATATACACACACAACCCAGTAATATACACACACAGAGGCACGTGCCCCTTCAGATTTGTCCTGTAAAAATGAACTAATATTTGTTTCTCTGTAATACTACTAACCACCTAGCAATTTTATGAAGTTGGCTTTAGCTAGCCCAGATAGGTTCCCAATCTCCCAACCTCATAACTAGATACCAAGAAGCCATTTCAGGCTATCAAGCAAGTTAGCTTGTCTATCTATCTTAGCTGACTTGCCCGCTGGCAAGGTTGGTAGACTTTTAAAAAGCAAAAAATTACACTAAATGTACTGAATAAGACTCACATTCCTTTCAATCTTTTACCCAGATTTTAGCAGAGAAGTATATATTTTTTTAAATTGTTTATTTTTACCACCAGTTTGGAGGATTGACCGCTCAAGAAGTATGCTTAGAAAGGCAGAAAAATATACATATTTTGGACAGAATTAAGCATTATGATTATGGCTCTAGAAAAAGTTTTCAGGTGTTTGAAAAATACACAACCCAATAATATACACAACCCAGTAATATACACACACAACCCAGTAATATACACACACAACCCAGTAATATATATACACAACCCAGTAATATACACACACAACCCAGTAATATACACACACAACCCAGTAATATACACAACCCAGTAATATATATACACACAACCCAGTAATATACACAACCCAGTAATATATATACACACAACCCAGTAATATACACAACCCAGTAATATACACACACAACCCAGTAATATACACACGCAACCCAGTAATATACACACACAACCCAGTAATACACAACCCAGTAATAAATATACACACAACCCAGTAATAGACAAATCTGAAGGGGCACGTGCCTCTGTGTGTGTATATTACTGGGTTGTGTGTGTATATTACTGGGTTGTGTGTATATATTACTGGGTTGTGTGTGTGTATATTACTGGGTTGTGTGTGTATATTACTGGGTTGTGTGTATATATTACTGGGTTGTGTGTGTATATTACTGGGTTGTGTGTATATATATTACTGGTGTTGTGTGTGTATATTACTGGGTTGTGTGTATATATTACTGGGTTGTGTATTACTGGGTTGCGTATGTATATTACTGGGTTGCGTATGTATATTACTGGGTTGCGTGTGTATATTACTGGATTGTGTGTGTATATTACTGGGTTGCGTGTGTATATTACTGGGTTGCGTGTGTATATTACTGGGTCGTGTGTGTATATTACTGGGTTGCGTGTGTATATTACTGGGTTGTGTGTATGTATATTACTGGGTTGTGTGTGTATATTACTGGATTGTGTGTGTATATTACTGGGTTGTGTGTGTATATTACTGGGTTGCGTGTGTATATTACTGGGTTGTGTGTGTTAGGAAGCAGCTTGATGATCTTATGCTTCTCTCACAGGATAATGCATTTCTTCTGACTCTCTCCCCTGGGACTACACTGTCACACCCTCCTGTATGTGTGTGACTTACAGATTCCTGCTCTAGCACAGACTCATACAATTCCCTTCGACCAGAGAGGAAAGGACACTAGACTCGTGCATTCCCCCTGAGCAAATGCCTAGGCTTTAGCTCAGTGTGCGAACACGGTCAACCAAGGTTAGAACCCAGACATTCACACTTACGTTACAACGACAAACCACACTAGACCAGTTTACCTCAAAACCCATTCATTTTTGGGTTGTCAGGTTCTAAGGTGTACATTCTAGTATAGAAAATATGTTATTTGGCTTGTTCAATACATGATTTGTACAAAACTACACATTTCTATGATTTCACAAAGATCTTTGACACTAAAATACAACACAATACCATTCCTTCAGGACGAGACATAAAACTCATTTAAATTAACTTGAAGATGGCCACATTACCACAAAAACACATCGCAACAGGTGGTGATGGATGGACACGATAGTGTAAATAAAGTAGGTGACAACCAGGACACAGTGCCTACACACGGTCTACCCAGAAAACCAAAATGTGAATAAGTCAAGAGGTATGAGTACTTTCTGAAGGACATTCTTACATGGTTTGTATCAGGGTGACCAAGACATTTCCTCAATGTTGTTAGAATGTTTTTGATATGTTCCCAGTTTTGATCAATCAAGGAGGTTTATTTCACGCGTTAAGTGTTATCTTACTGTTGAGGAATTTGGCTGTACAACAATCCATGTAGAAACACATTATATGGCAATTATTTGTAATCACATGAACATGTATTAGACAAACACCACTGAGACGGGACGAACACAACTTTCCACTGACTTCCAGGTTGTGGTCTTTGGAAAGAGGATGACTCAATCTACTATTTTACTCTTTTATAGTTGAGATGTTTTGACTTTTATTTCCCCTATAAACTTGATTTCGGAAATCATGTTAAATTATTGCTTGGCAGTTTCAGTGAGCTGTACATAGAAGACATATAGCCATAGTTTGAACAATCATTTGTTAAATCTCTTCTGTTATTGGTAACGGTGAAAGGTTAGCATGTGTTGGGGGTATGATCTTTGACCCTCTGTAACTTTCTCACTCATCATTATTCCCAATTAACTCATGATTATCCGTAATCATGGTAGCATCCACATCAATGTAGAAGTGTCGAGAAATATATTCTAAATAATCTTAAACCCAACCAAAACAAACTGCAAATGCATCCAACAAGTTTGTAGAGTCACAAGCTTGATGTAGTCATTGCGTGATAGGATTATGGGACAAAATACTAAACGTTTGATTACTTTACTTTAGAGGTGTCAATCTTTAGGGGTGTCAATAATTTCAAACCCTACCTTTTTGAGAAAACAATTCTTGTTTAACAAAATCTCTTTCTCTAAGCAATTGTAGAAGTATAAAATCATATCAATCGTATTTATTTATTTTATACAGTCATTACTGCTCATCTTTATCAGGGGAGTCAATCATTTTGGACCTCACTGTATATGCTCATTGTATATGCTCATTAGGCCATTGAGTGCAGCATGTCCCCACTTGAAATCTTCCAATTAAAACAGGATCATATCTCTATGTATTCACACAACACATTCAAAGCATCTGCCTGTACCCTCTTACACACAGTAAAAAGAACAGCTACCCAAAACCTTTTTGCAGCAATTCCACAGAAGCAGGTGGCAACAGTAGTTTTACAAGACCTTACAAGCATCAGTCAATTAGCACTCAAGGAGCTACAATCACTGACTGGAACTAGGCCTGGGGTTGGGGCTGGGAAGACAGGGGGCGAGGGTAGTGGCCCGGGGGTTAGAGGTGGGTAGCAGTGTCTAGGGTCAGGGCTGTGGCTGTAGGTGAGGCTGTGGCTGAGGAGGCTAGCAGGGCAGTAGCCAGTCCCCCTGGGTGTGGAGCCCTGCTGTGGTCTGAGGTTGGGCTCTGGGACAGAGCTCGTGGTTTCAGTCTCTTCCCCGACTCTCCCTCCAGGTCCCTAGTAGCGTTCAACAGCACTTTGACACTCTGAGCGAAGACAGCTCTGGGGTCTGTAGCAGGGAGGGCAGGACAGGAACAGCTCTCCCTCAACTCCAGGTACTGGGGAGAGGGACAGAGGGAGGTTATAGTGGAAACACACCAGAAAGACAAACGTATGAGAGCAGCGTGTGGCAGTGGCTTGTTATCGCCCTAGAGTCAACTGACGTACCGGTGCTTCAATGAAAGTAACGCAAATTTAAAAAAAATCCCCGTTTAAGCTAGAGATTTCTGGGTTTTTGCATTAGATGTGTCTCAAGCCATCGCATGCGCCGATGTCGCACTTCCCCATCTACGGTGAAAGGTGGCAGAGATGGAGCGGTATTTGTCAGACCATGAGATATCCCAAAAATCGGTCTTCAATCTAAGGAATGGGGAGACTCTCGCAAACACAATGGTGGTCTCTACGACCCCCACAAGCATCAGGGGACTCTTCTGAAGTTGGTACCGTCGATGTACCAACTTCTGTTTGTAGCGTCCGAACCGTTTGGGCTACAAACTACTGTGACCCCACTGTGTTCTCCGTTTTGCTCTACGACCCTCAAGTTTCACGGGACTCATCTGAAGGTAACCGGTACCGGTTTAAAAAACGTATGAAGGTTTTGTGCCTACCCAAAAAAGGGGTTAGTTAAACGATACATAATAATATGACCATCTTAAAACAATTATACAAGTCAGCTTAGAACCCCCCCACCGAAAATGAACAATCGTCAGGAAACTAACTGAAAGTGACAGCAGATGCTGTGTGGTCAGAGACGATAGTACGGCCACAAGATTCTTTGAAAGTACATTTCGGCCGTCCGTTAATCAGGTGTGTTTTCTGTCCTACACACACGGTGGATGTGAGTAAATCCATCCCTAAACTGTACGGATCCAGATCACTACTTCTACAGGTCAATGTCCCAGTCTGGGATTCAACAGGAGGGCTCAGTAGCGTGCCAACTGTCTGTGTGTGTGTGTGTGTGTGTGCATCTAACCCTGTGTGACACACAGGAGTGTATTTACCCTTGAGTGTGTCTGTTTTAGCAGGAGAGGAACAGATGGAGAAAACACTAATTGTCCATCAGACGAGAGTTTGTGTGCTACTGTGCCTGTGAGGTTATATGGGTGTGTGGTGTGCATACATGCATACGTCTGTGTGTGTGTCTTGTGTTTGTATGTACGTACACAACATGACCAAAAGTATGTGGACACCTGCTCCTCAATCATCTCATTCCAAAATCATGAGCATTAATATGGAGTTGTTCCCCCTTTCCTGCTATAACAGCCTCCACTCTTCTGGGAAGGCTTTCCACTAGATGTTGGAACATTGCTGTGGGGACTTGCTTCCATTCAGCCACAAGAGTATTAGTGAGGTCGGGAACTGATGTTGGTCGATAAGGTCTGGCTCGCAGTCGGCGGTCAAATTCATCCCAAGGTGTTCAATGGGGTTGAGGTCGGGGCTCTGTGCAGGCCAGTCATGTTCTTCCACACCAATCTCGACAAACCACTTCTGTATGGACCTCGCTTTGTGCACAGGGGCATTGTCATGCTGAAACAGGAAAGGGCCTTCCCCAAATCGTTGCCACAAAGTTGGAAGCACAGAATCGTCTAGAATGTCATTGTATGCTGTAGCGTTAAGATTTCCTTTCACTGGACCTAAGGGGCCTAGCCATGAAAAACAGCCCCAGACCATTATTCCTCCTCCACCAAACTTTATAGTCGGCGCTACGCATTTGAGCAGGTAGTGTTCTCCTGGCATCCGCCAAACCCAGATTTGTCCGTCAGACTGCCAGATGGTGAAGCATGATTCATCACTCCAGAGAACGCGTTTCCACTGCTCCAGTCCAATGACGGCGAGCTTTACACCACTCTTAGGGCCGTGCACGTGTAGGCCGACCATGTCGACGTGGGTTCGATTCCGTCCCACGCCCTTCAGGCAAAAATAACTAAATTCCCCCGATTGACTTGATTTGCTTACACATTTCAAATATGGGGAGACCAGGGATAATTTACCCCCCAATCTTGATAAGAAATGACCATACCAGACACTTTGAATAACATAAATAGGAAAAAATAAATAATAATAACAGTAAGATTCACCAACATGAGTTTCCATTCATACAAAGTGTCAGGTAAATCGCCACAGTAGATTTGCTGTGTTAAATAATGAAATACTTTATTTCCATTGTACAGAATGCTTGTCAAATAGATAAATCCCCCTTAGTCTGTTCAAAAAGTTGTTCCGATGATAAGACCAACCAGAGACCGAACATATCTTAAAAGGGTTGCAAGCAGGACTAAGGTAACCCCGACATCAACTTTTAGGGAGCGGTAATGAGGAGACCAACAATGGTTGTAATTGAGAAAAGCTGTGCAGGTGAATTTAGCACGTGCTGATGGTTTAATGAGACATCAGCTGGTAATCTAGTGCCATCGATGGTTGCAATAGTCCAATAGGCTACATTCTGTGGGCTACACGTTAGCCTATCCATTGTCACATAATGAATAAGTTACTGTGTTTCCCTGGCTGAGTTGATGAGCTGATTTGGGCCTACTGTAGAACAATAAACTTTCCTCCACTGTGGATGCTTGTCCACGTTTTATAGATGATGTATAATTTGTAAATATATACTGAACAAAAATATAAACATAACATGTAAAGTGTTGGTCCCGTGTTTCATGAGCTAAAATAAAAGATCCCAGAAATGTTCCATACGCACAAAAAGCGTATTTCTCTCATATTTTGTGCACAAATATGTTTACATCCCCGTTAGTGAGCATTTCTCCTTTGCCCAGATAATCCATCCACCTGACAGGTGTGCTATATCAAGAAGCTGATTAAACAACATGATCATTACACGGGTGCACCTTGTGCTGGGGACAATAAAAGGTCACTCTAAAATGTTCCGTTTTGTCACACAACACTATGGCACAAATGTCTCAAGTTTTGAGGGAGCGTGCAATTGGCATGCTGACTGCAGGAATGTCCACCAGAGCTGTTGCCAGATAATTTAATGCTAACATCTCTACCATAAGCCGCCTCCAACGTCATCTTGAAAACATTTAAATAAAAGAAATTAACATGTGGGACTAATGCAGGTTCAGACTGGTCACTATATCTCCCAGCACTGGGCGCCAACTCATGAGGCTCGGAGCTGGAGCGTGCTGCTTAGACCACTGTGCTACGGCCTTTCACAACGCTCTAGTAGGCACTAAGAACACTTATGATACATAGGCTCGTCGGTTTTCATTATTCTGCTTTAACTTCTTTGTGATAGGGGGCAGCATTTTCACTTTTGGATGAATTGCATGCCCATAGTGAACTGCCTCCTACTCTGTCCCAGATGCTAATATATGCATATTATTATTACTATTGGATATAAAACACTCTGACGTTTCTAAAACTGTTTGAATGATGTCTGTGAGTATAACAGAACTCATATGGCAGGCAAAAACCTGAGAAGAAAATCCAAACAGGAAGTGAGAATTCTGAGACTGGTCAATGTTCAACTCATCGCCTATTCAATTCCCTGTAAAATATGGATCTGTTTGCACTTCCTACGCCTTCCACTAGATGTCAACAGTCTGTAGAACGTGGAATGAAGCCTCTACTGTGATGTTGAGCCGGATGGGACGTGTTTCAGTCATTGGTCTGGCAGAATGCCAGTTCCTGGTCATGCACGTTCCAAATGATATCGTCTTGCTTTCCATAACTTCTAGAGACACAAAGGAATTCTCCGGTTGGAACGTTATTGGATAGTTATGATAACAACATCCTGAAGATTGATTCTCTACTTAGTTTGACCAGTTTATTTGACCTGTTATATAACTTTTTGACGTTTTCGTCCGAGTTCGCCTGCATCTGCGCGAGCGTTTGGACATGTGCACTAAACAAGTAGCTACTTAGACATAAGTAATGGACATTATCTAACAAAACAACGATTTATTGTGGAACTAGGATTCCTGGGAGTGCATTCTGATGAAGATCATCAAAGGTAAGGGAATATTTATGATGTAATTTCGTATTTCTGTTGACTCCAACATGGCGGAGAAATGTTGTTATTTTTGAGCGCCGTCTCAGATTATTGCATTGTGTGCTTTTACGTAAAGTTTTTTTGAAATCTGACACAGCGGTTGTATTAAGAACAAGTGTATCTTTAATTCTATGTAAAACATGTATCTTTCATCAAAGTTTATGATGAGTATTTCTGTTATTTGACGTGGCTCTCTGCAATTTCTCCAGATATTTTGGAGGCATTTCTGAACATGGCGCCAATGTAAACCGAGATTTGTGGATATAGATATGCACATTATCGAACAAAACATAAATGTATTGTGTAACATGATGTCCTATGAGTGTCATCTGATGAAGATCATCAAAGGTTAGTGATTCATTTTATCTCTATTTCTGCTTTTTGTGACTATTATCTTTTGCTGGGAAAATGGCTGTGTTTTTCTGTGGCTATGTACTGAGCTAACATAATTGTTTGGTGTGCTTTCCCCGTAAATCCTTTTGAAATCAGACATGTTGGCTGGATTCACAACATGTGTAACTTTAATTTGGTGTCTTTCATTTGTGATTGCATGAAAGATTGATTTTTATAGTAATATTTTTGAATTTGGCGCGCTACATTTTTTCTGGCTTTTGGCCAAGTGGGACGCTACCGTCCCACATATCCCAGAGAAGTTAAGCCTTCCCTAAACCATAGTCTTAACCTTAACCACTCGGAATTCATGCCTAAACTGTTAACCATTTGAGTTGTTTCTGTCTTAACCCTGTAACAACACAGAATTAACACTGTAAAAAACGTGGAACGAATGCGTAAAAAAATAGACCTTCATCCATGAGTTAAAGGGCAGTGGGCAGGATTCAAATCCATGTAGACTCTGTGTCCCGGGAAACAGACATTGAGGAAACCATACATCTATTCTGCCTTATGCTTGCCTTCAACATTTAATAAAACAATTGATTACATTTTTTTTTAAATAAAGATGTCCCCTAACGAAAACTGCATCTACCTCTACATAAGAATTCACACGAGACATGCTGTAGCCTGCATGTAGCCTACATAAGGTATAATGTAGGTACGGTGTGCGTTGTATACAAAACAAACGCCTTCAGCTGCCCCCTGGCGGTGAGGCTAAATATTTATTAAAATCTCATTGCTGCATGATTATTTTTCTCCTGCGACGAATGGGGTCAAATTAGGCTCCGACATCTGTAGGTGTCTCGTTAGACTAGACTCCCTGCTCAATCCTACTGCTCTGTTGGGAGTACTCCTCTTGCACCAGTCTTCAGACCATGTGATGCGCTTCTATACATTAGCAACACCAGTAGGTCACGTGGACTATTCTAACTGCCTGCGGTGTGAGACCAGGTATAGCAGACTCATCGGTCGTGTGCATACCACCAACACACAGCCACCATGTCTCATCAGACTGCAGGAATGACTTGATAACAAGATTGACATCATATAGGAAGGGAAAGAGGGATACCTAGTCAGTTGTTGGAATGAACGCATTTAACTGAAATGTGTCTTCCGCATTTAACCCAACCCCTCTGAATATAGACCCTTGGCGACAGTGTATACTGGTGTATGTGGACGAGTCTCTCTCCCGCTCTCTCTCTCTCCCCTGCATGCTTGCTACCTGTGGGACCAGCCTGTCCAGCTGTATAACTCTGTTCCTGTGAGAGGGGTGTGTGGAGAGCCACTCTGGTACTGAATGTTCTCCTCCCAGCTGGTCACTGATCTCCATCTGCTGCCAGAACACTGGCCCTGCCCGCACATCAGCACATGCCTGGAGGGAGAGACAGACTGGGTTACACACACCCTGGGCGCCTGTATGGTTGTCACGGAAACGATACATTACTACAGCATCCAGAACAGGTTGACGGTTAGAAGAGTGGGAGAAATTCTAGATTTGACAACATCGCCATCTAGTGCACTGTAGGCAGCTGTAAGTTTAGTCAGCATATAGAGAAGGGTCAGGAGGCAACAGTGAGACAGAGCTACTGTCCTATCCTGTACCTTGGCAGCCAGCTGGAGTCCAACCTGATCAGCTTCTGCCTCCAACTTCCTGCTATAGGGACGATCAAACAGGAACTGACACACACACACACACACACACACACACACACACACACACAGAGAGAGAGAGAAAGACACACAGAGACAGAGAGAGACACACAGAGACAGAGAGATTAGTTAAACATATATTCCACCACATGAAAAATCCTGATATGTGTCTGTTACCTGTATGAGCTTAGTCTGTATCCACTGTCCCAGTACAGCCAGGCTGTCTCGAGGACACATGGCCCAGATGGCTGTTAGCAGGATCAGAGACAGGAAGTCTACCACATGAGACATACTGGCCTGCTCTGCCTGGAGGGAGGAAGGGAGGAAGGAGCAAAAAGAGAGAAAAAAGTAGGGAGGGGAGAGAGAACGTAGAAAAGCAACAAATAAATAATTCTCTGTAAGTGTATTGATTGTTCCCACCTATTTCATCTCAACTTTTAATTCAGACCTAATATGGAGATTACATTAGGAAACGGTGAATCTAACAGCAGACACCCAGGGCGAGGCTGGAACTGATTAATCCATATTCATTTTCTTCATCCAATTAAACGGTCCTGTATTGGAGGGTATACAGGTCTCAGAGGAAAAGATCAGAAACCAACTCCAAACATTTCTCTCAGAGCAGGAGCCATATCCGATTAGAACAGTCAGCTGCTCTGATTCCATTGAAAAGGGACCAGACTCTCTACTTAAAAACGGCTGTACCGTCAGTCCAGAAACACCATTAGCGTCTCAGACATCTAAAGTACTCTCTGTCTGTGAGCTTCTTACAACTAGTGACTGATGATACAACCCCACTGCAATTAATGACATCCTCTCTGAAGACCTGCAACAGATCTGAGCTGTAGGTCAGGTGAGGTGACGTGGATGAGAGAGAGGAGGAGAGCAGTAGTACTGTAGCATGACTGAGGCTGACGAGTCACTCGGCACAGAACAGGACACGATTCTGTGTAGCCCCCAAGCAAGCAACGAGAAGACACACACACACAGTCTTGTATAACTAACCTTGTGAGGACACACAATTCAGTCCTATTCAAAATCCTCACACACGTATACCAGAGACAGACAGAAAGGCCTGGCTGTATACTCAGTGTACCATCACTAGAGAGACAGACAGAAAGGCCTGGCTGTATACTCAGTGTACCATCACTAGAGAGACAGACAGAAAGGCCTGGCTGTATACTCAGTGTACCATCACTAGAGAGACAGACAGAAAGGCCTGGCTGTATACTCAGTGTCCCATCACTAGAGAGACAGACAGAAAGGCCTGGCTGTATACTCAGTGTCCCATCACTAGAGAGACAGACAGAAAGGCCTGGCTGTATACTCAGTGTACCATCACTAGAGAGACAGACAGAAAGGCCTGGCTGTATACTCACAGAGTGTCCCATCACTGCGTGGGCCATCTCATGTCCCAGGATGAAGGTGAGCTGGTGAATATCTGCAACGGCCTCCAACATCCCAGTGAACATGAACACCTTTCCATTCTAGAGGAGCGAGACGGGTATCATACAAACAACAGTCAACTTTTGCTCTTACTGTTTTGATCTGCGCTGGCCAGTTTCGTCTACATGTTTTGAACTGGACTGGGAATAAAAACAAAGTCACACACACACACACACACACACACACACACACACACACACACACACACACACACACACACACACACACACACACACACACACACACACACACACACACACACACCAGGGCCTGGGACTCACAGGCAGTATGAAAGCGTTGACGGTAGGGCTGTCGACCAAGTGGACGCTCCATGGAACAGAGGAGACCTCTGGGATGTCTTTGTTCCTCTGGGCCAGGTGCTCCACCACTCTCTCTACCACCTGGTGACGAGGGTCCTTCTCTGGAACCATCAACTCAGCAAATTCCTCCATGTACTGGGTAGAAAACACACACACACGGTTAAATCAACATCCTCCATGCACTGAGGACACAAACAAGAGTCGGTTACTGAACTATTATTATATTATAATTAAGCAATAAGGCCCGAGGGGGTGTGGTATATGGCCAATATACCACGGCTAACGGCTGTTCTTCTGCACGACGCAATGCGGAGTGCCTGGATACAGGCCTTAGCCGTGGTATATTGGACATCTACCACACACCCGAGGTGCCTTATTGCTGTTATAAACTGGTTACCACCGTAATTAGAACAGTATATACGGTCTGATATACCACGGCTCTCAGCCAATCAGCATTCAGGGCTCGAACCACCAGGTTTATAATATATCATATATTATGAAATCACAATTTCCTAAAACAGGTTCATCTGAATGGTTAAAAACGATGATCTTATTAGATTTAATATGGCCCACAGGGTTAACAGCATCTCTTCACCCTCTCTCTGTCCGCGGTACTGCAGGCATTGTTAGCAAAAAACAGGATTCCCCCATTATAGTAAATGGAATACATTTTTTAAGACAATTATGATACCAATAATTGCTTCTAATTCACCAGATATATGTAGTACTGGGCAAGCGTACTGCAGTACTGGGCTAGCCTGCAACGTCACTTCCTGGAGGAGCTCAAACCGTGCATGTTATGTCTCCATGAGACGTTATCTTAACAGACTTCATTTGTCTTCAACGCGCTATTGAGTCTTCACAAAGGAATGAATGGTGTCACGTGATCGATGGCCATTCATATATACAGTTATTGGTCTCACCCCATCTGCTGTCACTGCAGCCAGCTCCATGTAGTTCTCTCTACTGAACACTAGGAGGCGTGTGCGTCCCGTGATGGGCGATTCGTCCAGATGAGTCAGGAAGAAACTTGCCATGATCACCATAGCAACCATACCCCCGGCCACCAGCTGCCAACGGCGACGCCAGAAGTTCTCACGCACGAGCTGCTGCTTATTGGGCGGGAGGGCCAACCACCACTTCCTGATACTCCTAGAGGAGAGGGGACACCAAAAACACCATGCAGCACTACTGGAGATAGAAACACCAAAAACACCATGTAGCACTACTAGAGACAGAGACACCAAAAACACCATGCAGCACTACTAGAGACAGAGACACCAAACACACCATGTAGCACTACTAGAGACAGAGACGCCAAACACACCATGTAGCACTACTAGAGACAGAGACGCCAAAAACACCATGTAGCACTACTAGAGACAGAGACACCAAAAACACCATGTAGCACTACTAGAGACAGAGACACCAAAAACACCATGTAGCACTACTAGAGACAGAGACACCAAAAACACCATGTAGCACTACTAGAGACAGAGACACCAAAAACACCATGTAGCACTACTAGAGACAGAGACACCAAAAACACCATGTAGCACTACTAGAGACAGAGACACCAAAAACACCATGTAGCACTACTAGAGACAGAGACACCAAAAACACCATGTAGCACTACTAGAGACAGAGACACCAAAAACACCATGTAGCACTACTAGAGACAGAGACACCAAAAACACCATGTAGCACTACTAGAGACAGAGACGCCAAACACACCATGTAGCACTACTAGAGACAGAGACACCAAAAACACCATGTAGCACTACTAGAGACAGAGACGCCAAACACACCATGTAGCACTACTAGAGACAGAGACACCAAAAACACCATGTAGCACTACTAGAGACAGAGACACCAAAAACACCATGTAGCACTACTAGAGACAGAGACACCAAAAACACCATGTAGCACTACTAGAGACAGAGACACCAAAAACACCATGTAGCACTACTAGAGACAGAGACACCAAAAACACCATGTAGCACTACTAGAGACAGAGACACCAAAAACACCATGTAGCACTACTAGAGACAGAGACACCAAAAACACCATGTAGCACTACTAGAGACAGAGACACCAAAAACACCATGTAGCACTACTAGAGACAGAGACACCAAAAACACCATGTAGCACTACTAGAGACAGAGACACCAAAAACACCATGTAGCACTACTAGAGACAGAGACACCAAAAACACCATGTAGCACTACTAGAGACAGAGACGCCAAACACACCATGTAGCACTACTAGAGACAGAGACACCAAAAACACCATGTAGCACTACTAGAGACAGAGACGCCAAACACACCATGTAGCACTACTAGAGACAGAGACACCAAAAACACCATGTAGCACTACTAGAGACAGAGACACCAAACACACCATGTAGCACTACTAGAGACAGAGACACCAAAAACACCATGTAGCACTACTAGAGACAGAGACACCAAAAACACCATGTAGCACTACTAGAGACAGAGACACCAAACACACCATGTAGCACTACTAGAGACAGAGACACCAAAAACACCATGTAGCACTACTAGAGACAGAGACACCAAAAACACCATGTAGCACTACTAGAGACAGAGACACCAAAAACACCATGTAGCACTACTAGAGACAGAGACACCAAACACACCATGTAGCACTACTAGAGACAGAGACACCAAACACACCATGTAGCACTACTAGAGACAGAGACACCAAAAACACCATGTAGCACTACTAGAGACAGAGACACCAGAAACACCATGTAGCACTACTAGAGACAGAGACACCAAAAACACCATGTAGCACTACTAGAGACAGAGACACCAAAAACACCATGTAGCACTACTAGAGACAGAGACACCAAAAACACCATGTAGCACTACTAGAGACAGAGACACCAAACACACCATGTAGCACTACTAGAGACAGAGACACCAAAAACACCATGTAGCACTACTAGAGACAGAGACACCAAAAACACCATGTAGCACTACTAGAGACAGAGACACCAAAAACACCATGTAGCACTACTAGAGACAGAGACACCAAAAACACCATGTAGCACTACTAGAGACAGAGACACCAAACACACCATGTAGCACTACTAGAGACAGAGACACCAAAAACACCATGTAGCACTACTAGAGACAGAGACGCCAAAAACACCATGTAGCACTACTAGAGACAGAGACACCAAAAACACCATGTAGCACTACTAGAGACAGAGACACCAAACACACCATGTAGCACTACTAGAGACAGAGACACCAAAAACACCATGTAGCACTACTAGAGACAGAGACACCAGAAACACCATGCAGCACTACTAGAGACAGAGACACCAAAAACACCATGTAGCACTACTAGAGACAGAGACACCAAAAACACCATGTAGCACTACTAGAGACAGAGACACCAAAAACACCATGTAGCACTACTAGAGACAGAGACACCAAAAACACCATGTAGCACTACTAGAGACAGAGACGCCAAACACACCATGTAGCACTACTAGAGACAGAGACGCCAAACACACCATGTAGCACTACTAGAGACAGAGACACCAAAAACACCATGTAGCACTACTAGAGACAGAGACACCAAAAACACCATGTAGCACTACTAGAGACAGAGACACCAAAAACACCATGTAGCACTACTAGAGACAGAGACACCAGAAACACCATGCAGCACTACTAGAGACAGAGACACCAAAAACACCATGTAGCACTACTAGAGACAGAGACGCCAAACACACCATGTAGCACTACTAGAGACAGAGACACCAAAAACACCATGTAGCACTACTAGAGACAGAGACACCAAAAACACCATGTAGCACTACTAGAGACAGAGACACCAAAAACACCATGTAGCACTACTAGAGACAGAGACACCAAAAACACCATGTAGCACTACTAGAGACAGAGACACCAAAAACACCATGTAGCACTACTAGAGACAGAGACACCAAAAACACCATGTAGCACTACTAGAGACAGAGACACCAAAAACACCATGTAGCACTACTAGAGACAGAGACACCAAAAACACCATGTAGCACTACTAGAGACAGAGACACCAAAAACACCATGTAGCACTACTAGAGACAGAGACACCAAAAACACCATGTAGCACTACTAGAGACAGAGACAACAAAAACACCATGTAGCACTACTAGAGACAGAGACACCAAAAACACCATGTAGCACTACTAGAGACAGAGACACCAAAAACACCATGTAGCACTACTAGAGACAGAGACACCAAAAACACCATGTAGCACTACTAGAGACAGAGACACCAAAAACACCATGTAGCACTACTAGAGACAGAGACACCAAAAACACCATGTAGCACTACTAGAGACAGAGACGCCAAAAACACCATGTAGCACTACTAGAGACAGAGACGCCAAACACACCATGTAGCACTACTAGAGACAGAGACACCAAAAACACCATGTAGCACTACTAGAGACAGAGACACCAAAAACACCATGTAGCACTACTAGAGACAGAGACACCAAAAACACCATGTAGCACTACTAGAGACAGAGACGCCAAAAACACCATGTAGCACTACTAGAGACAGAGACGCCAAAAACACCATGTAGCACTACTAGAGACAGAGACGCCAAACACACCATGTAGCACTACTAGAGACAGAGACACCAAAAACACCATGTAGCACTACTAGAGACAGAGACACCAAAAACACCATGTAGCACTACTAGAGACAGAGACACCAAAAACACCATGTAGCACTACTAGAGACAGAGACACCAAAAACACCATGTAGCACTACTAGAGACAGAGACACCAAAAACACCATGTAGCACTACTAGAGACAGAGACACCAAAAACACCATGTAGCACTACTAGAGACAGAGACACCAAAAACACCATGTAGCACTACTAGAGACAGAGACACAAAACACACCATGTAGCACTACTAGAGACAGAGACACCAAAAACACCATGTAGCACTACTAGAGACAGAGACACCAAACACACCATGTAGCACTACTAGAGACAGAGACACCAAAAACACCATGTAGCACTACTAGAGACAGAGACACCAAACACACCATGTAGCACTACTAGAGACAGAGACACCAAAAACACCATGTAGCACTACTAGAGACAGAGCAGGAACGTTTATCTTACCATCATTAACCTTATCAATGTACTGTGCATTCGGAAAGTATTCAGACCCCTTCACCTTTTCCACATTTTGTTACGTTACAGCATTATTCTAGAAAGCATCAAATAAATGTTTTCCCTCATCAATCTACACACAATACCCCATAATGACAAAGCGAAAAAACAGGTTTAGAAATGTTTTGCAAACCTATTAAAAATAGAAAACAGAAAAACCTTATTTACATAAGTATTCAGACCCTTTGTTATGAGAGCTTACGTGCATCCTGTTTCTATTGATCATCCTTGACACGTTTCTACAACTTGATTGGAGTCCACCTGTGGTAAATTCAATTGATTGGACATGATTTGGAAAGGCACACACCTGTCAATATAAGATCCCACAGTTGACAGTGCATGTCAGAGCAAAAACCAAGCCATGAGGTCGAAGGAATTGTCCGTAGAGCTCCAAGACAGGATTGCGTCAAGGCACACATCTGGGAAAGTGTACCAAAAAAAGTCTGCAGTATTGAAGGTGTCCAAGAAAACAGTGGCCTCCATCAAGGCGGAAGAAGTTTGGAACCAGCAAGAATCTTCGTAGAGCTGGCCACCCAGCCGAACTGAGCAATCGGGGGAGAAGGGCCTTGGTCAGGGAGCTGACCAAGAACCCGATGGTCACTCTGACAGAGCTCTAGAGTTCCTCTGTGGAGATGGTTGTCCTTCTGGAATGTTCTCCCATCTCTGCAGCACTCCACCAATCAGGCCTTTATGGTAGAGTGGCCAGACAAAAGCCACTCAGCAAAAGGCATATGACAGCCCGTTTGGAGTTTGTCAAAAGGCACCTAAAGACTCTCAGACCATGAGAAACAAGATTCTCTGGTTTGATGAAACCAAGATTGAACTCTTGGGCCTGAATGCCATGCATCACATCTGGAGGAAACCAGGTACCGCTCATCCCCTGGACAATATCATCCCTACGGTGAAGCATGGTGGTGGCAGCATCATGCGGTGGGGATATTTTTCAGCGGCAGGGACTGGGAGACTAGTCAGGATCGAGGGAAAGATCAACAGAGCAAAGCACAGAGAGACCTGCTCTAGAGCACTCAGGACCTCAGACTGGGGCGAAGGTTCACCTTCCAACAGGACAACAACCCTAAGCACACAGCCAAGACAACATAGGAGTGGCTCCGGGACAAGTCTCTGAATTTCCTTGAGTGGCACAGACAGAGCCCGGACTTGAAACAGATCGAACATCTCTGGAGAGACCTGAAAATAGCTGTGCGGCAACACTCCCCATCCAACCTGACAGAGCTTGAGAGGATCTGCAGAGAAGAAGGGGAGAAACTCCCCAAATACAGGTGTGCCAAGCTTGTAGCGTCGTACCCAGGAAGACACAAGGCTGTAATCGCTACCAAAGGTGCTACAACAAAATACTTAGTAAAGAGTCTGAATACCTATGTAAATGTGATATACGTTTTAATTTTTTATACATTTGCAAAAATGTCAAATCTTTTTTTGGATTTGTCATTATGGGGTGTTATGTGTAGATTGAGGGGAATTTTTTTTAATCCATTTTAGAATAAGGCTGTGATGTAATAAAATGTAGAAAAAGTGAAGGGGTCTGAAAACTTCAAATGCATTGTAGATGGAAGGAGATGACACTCGGACGTGTATCTTACCTGCCCAGTATAATAGCCACTATCTTCTGCAGGGGTTTGAGTACCAGCCATATGAGAGGCGCAGGCAGGGCGCGGAGAGGAGCAGAGGTATGGATGAAGTTCTGTCCATGCTTAGACAGCCATATAACAGGGAGACAGTGGACAGCAGGGTCAGGTCTAGGTGTCCCCACTGGGAAAAGTACTGTTCTTGCATTCTCAGATGAGAAAAGTCGTCTCTGAGATAAAGATGGCCTTAATTGTAGTTGACAAACAGAGTCTGTGGTTTCAGGCTGCAGTAGATTCCGACATGTGTTGGTTGAGTAGAGTTCTGTAGAAGGTAATGTCCTCCTGGTTGTTGATTGTCTCTGTCGGCAAAGGGAGGTTTGAAAGCTTCTAGACAGGTAGGCAGGTAGGCAACTGCGTTGGTTCCTCATGAGACGGACACACAACAACTCCATGGTTCCTGAATGAGAAGACACCAATTCCTGAAATGCCCAGGTGAAAGCCTATGGAAGAACAGTCCTTGACTATGGAAGCCCATTCCCACCAACCCAAAAAACATGAAGGGCTCTATTCAATCTACATCGCGGAACTTCAGCTTTAGAGCGTGATTTAAATTTAAAAGCAATGTTCCCGCTTTAGCGGAGACTGCATTCACGGTAAACTCGGAAACGCTTGAGCTTTACTAATTGAACAGAGCCCTAAAATGTCGATACTATGTTTATTTTCAGGCAAAGGTCTACCCAAGCCCCCACCAAAATATGCCCCCAGCACCAGAAAACCTGTGCCAATGCTACCAAGAAGCAAAAGGCTAAAACACAGCACAAGCCACCAAGTAATGACAGTGAGGATGGCCCTTCACAACATAAGCATTCCCCTTATTCTCATTCTTGATCAATTGGGAAAGGTATTTTATCTGTACCAAGAATTGCCATGATGTATTTTACTGCAGAGAATCTTGAGCCTTCATGCTCCGAGGACAGGTCATGTGGGAGGCCGAGGTCTCCTGCCTCTTCAGAAGAGATCCCCCTCACCAAAGCGCTGCAAAGGCTCAGATCCTTTTCCTATGCCGGAAGCAAGTATGACAACTATTTTTTATGATATTGAAATTAGGCTGTTATATTTGGAAGTAAAAAAAAATGTAAATGACTTTAACAATTATTAAAAATAAAAAATAAAAAATGTTTAAGTCCTATAACTCCTTTGTGAGATTAGTGACCTTTTAAAGGACAGTCGACGAGTCCGGTTGAGGAATTCTACTTCAACCTGAACGAGACGGAAGAAGTATTACTAAAGATGGAAGAGCAGCTAATGGAGAATGATTTCCGAAAATACATGGTGAGAAATTAAATGTTTCATTGGTATGAATTTAATGACATTATATTGCAATGTAGTACTGGATGGAAAATTCCACTACATGTGGAATGCATTAGTGTCTTTTTGTCAAATTAGATATCTCAGATCTCAAAGCTGGGGGGAAAGACATCCCGGACCAGGTGAAGAGAGCAATGCACTGGTAAACTATTACCATATTTTTTTCACTTCTTCAAAATAGGTCATGGTGTGTTGCTTGTAAAGAACATAGTTTGTGTTCTATACAGAACCCTGACAAACAAGCCTCATGTCAACGATGAATATGAAATGAAACAATGGGATGAGTGCCTTTGAGGACTCCACCCTTTGCAGCATCATATGTACAGTGGAGGCCAAATCATGACATTTTACATGACATTTGAATACCTTCTCTAGCTAATATTTGCTTTCCCCCTTTACACCAAGTGTGAGTCTTGGTGAATCAAAGGCTACAGAGGCAGAAATACTACAGGTGATGTCAACCTGCCTGAAATATGCACCTGGCCGCAAGAGGGGCAGTGGAAGGGCATGAAATAGTTCTTAAGAAGTTAAAAGCATCAAAGCCTGTTACGACAGTGTCTTTTTTAAAAGCTTTTATTTATACATTTATTTAAACTGTTCTTGACTTTTGCAACACACGTTTTTACATGGACAAAGGTTTACACAATGCTGTTCCAAGTTAAAGCTCTAATTGTGTTACACAGAATGACAATAACCAACAGTAGTATAGACCCTATGTCTGGAAGATACAATTCTACTCATGGTGCAAAGTGTATTATACATCAGAGTGCTTTTCAAGAGTGTGCAACATCAAACAGGTCCTAGTTGATACCGTTTGTTTCCCTATTCTTAACTCAGGCGTTTATCCTTATTTAATGTAAAGAAGCCTACGTCACAAAACGGCTAATACTTCTCAACACACTTCATGGATTGGCGATAATCCCTGTTGAATTCATGGTGTGTTTCGGTAAAATCCGATCACAATGTGGTCTCAACCTCACTCCAATATCGAAATGTATTTGATTATTAGATGAGTATAGTTTTCAAACTCGATAGTACCGAAATTAAGAAACACCTGCTGGCTTGAGTGGGTGAATAAAAGTTAAAATCTCATTGATCAACGTCTCAACCAAATATTACCAACATTTCCACGTTGAAATGAAGTGGTTCCCAGTGGGTTGTTTCCCGTGGCCAGAGGGGATCAGAGTGCGTAGGCTTCTCTAGGCTACCTGCAGCTGTTGTTGTTATAAGTAGGCTACAGCTGATCAGACTGAAGCACAGATTAACTGTGCAAAGGTAGACAGATCTTGTGGCAAATCAGTCTAAACAAAGTTACTTTGTTGTCCATCTTTTCAATGTTTTTGTGGCAACATTTTAATTAAACCAAATCAAAAGTGCTGGGGCAAATGCCAGTTTGGCACAAGTATGCGGGCAGCCCGGCTGTACTGACCTCTGCAACCATACATGGACATCCGCACACAATGCTACAAATAAAATCACCCTATTCTTATGTTGCTGAACATTTTGCGATAATCATCCATTTTTGATCATGATTCAACATTTTAAAGTATCTACATTTGTATATAGTATCTCAAACGTTTGACTTACGCGTCTCAATGTTGAAATAGTATCCCTTTTAAGATCATACGTTAACATTTTGACTTGAGTATCTCGAAATTGATAGCGTCGACAAAAGAATTGTGGCGGGAATGGGCTTCCATAAGTGACACATTTGAGTTCAACTGACATTCGTTTGCAATTGCCAGTAGTTTCCCTGAGATTACCACCTTTTAACTGTGGTTTTATTAATATCTAGTAATGTGGGTAACAGATGCAATGTCATGTCATTGCAATCTTGCCTAACGTCGTTGCTTAGCTATAACTACCTAGCTAGCTGATCTAAAGCAATGCACCAATAAAGATAGCACGTGTAAATACGTTAAATTTGCCTTTGTGTGATCGATACTCTCTTAAAACCCCTTAGTTCGTCTTGGTGGCTCCAGCTTGAGAAATAAATTCGGATTTACCTTTATTCAATTACTTTGACGGTCCTCTGCAAGTCAAACACATAGGAACTGTCTTGTGCGTCTAAAATAATAGTCCCCCCTGCAACTGCAATGCATGCTCTAAGACAATGTTTCCCGACAACGACTGTCTCCTCAAAAATGACATTCTCCAGACAGGGTCTATTCATGTTTTAAACTGAAATTACATGCACTACATTATGTACATTTTAATAACGACAGTGATACAGCATACTATTTTCTGTTTTTCAAATGTGCAAACCCAAACATTTAAATATTTGACTTTCAATCCTTTTATTTGAAAGGTGGATTGGTATAACCTACAATACATATGCTATGAAAAATAACATTTAAAATGTGATATTTCTACATCACTTGTTCGAGAAATGGTTTTGTTAATTCAATACAGCATAAAGCCATATAAAACAGTAGGCACACTTGATTTAGCTAGCCCGGTGCAACCACAGGCAGGCAGAGTTTTCCCTTGTGGAAAAAAAACTCCACATAGTGCACCAGTTGAGATAACCCTTATTCATGACACCAATTCCATTGCATTACATTGAGCCATTGGATGTCCCCTTTAGCCTTGTGAGGCAAATTCCCCAACGCTGTCCAAATGCTGCCTAAAAGCAAATACGCCTCACACGGAATAATGTTTAGCAAATATTTAGAACTTAACTTTCATATGAACGAGATAGAATTTGGAGGCTGTGCTTCAGTTAGTGAAACTTTGCTAAACTGCTTACAGTAATCGGGTCTTTTGTATTTTATGGATTCTGTCTCGCTGTTACTGAAAGTTGAGTTCCAAATGTTTCCAAAACCGTATTGCAAGGATTATTAACGTTTCTAAATGTTAAAACAGATAGTCGGGAATGTAGTTCACATGGAGCCAGCTGTACTCCATACCATCAGCTGAGAACCCAAGATGGGGACTGGATGTAAGCCCCCTTGTGTTCTCGAGAGCTGCAGTCGAGCTAAATCAAGTGCGCCTACTAATGAACCTAAAACACTGAGAACTGGATACATAAAGAAACCTATTAGATTCAGAATAGATAATCATGACCAGTCAACAACACAGAACCAAACCGTATTGGATGTGAGATCTCTTCTTTAGCTGTGTGTGAGTTAATAGTTTTGATATTAGGCGTTTCTAAATTATCAGTTGGAGAGACCGATTCATTCTCCCAGTTTTCCTGTGTTCCTGTGTCTCCTGTTAAGTTGACGTGGATTGGCTGAGCGAAGGGGAAGGCATGGGTGTTGATTGGCTCTGGGGAGCCAGAGGTTCCGCTCTCATCCTGGTCTCTGGGTTGCTCGGAAACAAAGTGAGACTGGAAGAGAGCATGGATCTGGGAAAGGAAGGGATCTCCCTCCTCTGGCAGGGGCTCCAGATATCTCCCTAAAGATGCCATCATCTACAGAGAGATACAGAGGGTGAGACAGGGGTTGAGAGATAGAAGTGAGACAGGGGTGGTGAGAGCAAGATGAGAAAAGACAGACAGCAGAGAGGGGTTAGACAATAGAGAATGATAGAGGAATCTTCTTTGTATTTGTCCCATTATGGCGATTGAGTTGGTAAACAAACTGAAAGGGTGTATACTGCCACCTAGAGTGCGGTTTGAAGACAACCGGTATAAAGACCAGGTTGGCAATTTAATGCCACCTGCATTTATGGAATGTTTGCTCACGAGTATAATTAATGGGCTGATCCCTCCCGATGAACCGGATGGAATTATGTGATCCTTCTTTAACCCATTGAAAGTCCCACTCAGTTAACTACTTCTAAATGGTGAACGTCCTCAATGGCACTACCCATGCTAAAACTGGCTTTTGTGCACTAGAGTCCTCTATCTCTATAGGTGAGACAGCGATATGAGCCAGGGAGGCAGTGTGATCTACCTTCTCTAGACAGGTCAGATGAGAGTCCCTGCGGAACAGCTTGTCCATCTGGACACTGCCGTGGGCATGTTTATATTTACAGATGATCCACTCTGCCCTCCTCATCAGCTGGCCCCAGTCAGGCTGCTGCTGGGAACACTGGTAGTCAAACCTGTAGGGCAGCTCTGAAAAAGGGAAGGAGAGAGAGGATGAATATGCCAGGTCGATAATGGGTTGTAAAAGGGGTAATGTTAAGAGGTGTGTGTGTCGTACTCTGTGGTCCTGTAGGTCCTTGGTCCTCTCTGACCATCAGGCAGGTGGTCTGGGAATGTGGGGAGGGGTTAGCGGGGTCAAACGGACTCACGATCATCCCAATAAAGGGGGCTCCGCCTCGAGAGAAATAACTCTGAGAGAGAGAGAGAGGAGTGGCAGAGTCAGAACACACGTGTGCACACACACAGTCACATGCACACACAGCTATATGTACCTGGAATTGGTCCTGTGTGTGTATATCCCGTAGAGAGGGGTTAGGGTGGAAGGTGGGGTGAGAGTGGTACCATCCCACTACAGCCAAGCCCAGGCTAGACAACATCTCACAGGCCTGAGTCTGAGACAACGGGTCCATCTCACACTGCAGACCTGTACTCACACTGTTACAAGGCTCCGCTGCAAAGATCTAGGACAAAGACACACACGGATACAGAGAGACGCACGCGGGATATACTAGTGTTATCAGTATTTTCTTTATCACCATCATCATCATCATCATCATCATCATCACCACGGTGGTGGTATCACCTTCAGGACTTTGTCCTCCTCGCTGTAAGCTCCTCCCAGTAGGCCGATAACCTCTCCCATCGACACATGAGCATGCTGGGTAAAAATACAAACAAAAAAGACACTGAGCCCTAAGACCTAAGCCTTGGTAAAGAACCCACACCGATATCTCTCTCTGTGTGTCCATATGTAAACACAGTTGCTATATTAGATAAGATAGTACTCTATTACACAGTTCTTTATGAAGAGAGTACTTTATTAAATATATGTGTAGATGTGTAAATATATGTGTACTTACCATGTCCATGACGAGGAGAGCCTCAGCACACACTATCACCTGGAAGGGCTCCGGTCTGTCCTCTCCAAACACACGGCACGGAATCAACTGGAACGGATCCAACAACCTGAGGATGGCGAGAGAGGGACTTTTAACACGTCATCTACAGTACACATTTATAAGGAACCACAGTATTGTGACCACACACACACACACACACACACACACACACACGTATAAGTGGTAGTATACATCACCCACTCACCTTCTGTGCCTGGAGACTTTACAGGGTTTAGATTGCCGTCTCATCTCCTCTCTCCTCAGGGCTAGCTCCTCTGCACTCAGATGCTCGTATGTCTGTCCCTCCAGGTCTTTAGCGTCACGCCAGTTCCCCCACACGTCCCTCACACGACGCTTCCTGGTTCGCTACAACACACAACCAATCAACAACCCATTAACAGCATGACATACACCTATAACAGGTCACAGACACCTGATGAAGAGCCATCTTGAACCTGACATAGAACTGTAATATAAATACAACAGTAGTGTATAAAGACCTTTAATAAAACAAATCAATTACATATAAACCTAAGCCTGACAAATACCTAACATAACTAAGTGTTGCCGTTTGGGCCAGCTAGAGTGGTCTGAGGGACAGTAGGGGGTTAGAGGTTATAGAGGTCAGAGGTCATGGGTTGTCTCACCATGCTCTGTAGTCTCTGTGCCAGTTGGTATTCCAGAGTGTCTCTGCTGTCTCTGGGTTTGGACCGATCCACCATCCTGGGACGGTTATAAACCGCCTGGTCTGGATGAGGGGGAAGACAGAACAGACAAAAAAATGTCATCAGAAAAAATGGCATAAGTAAGAGGAACAGAGAGAGAGACTGAGAAAAAGAACGAGACAATCAATAACACACTGGAAGTGAGTCCTAGTTACCACAGTTGAAGTTGATGGCGCCTATCAACTCCAGGTAGGTGTGTATTCTGCCAATACAGTTGACATCTCCACAGTTCTTCAGGCCAGGACGCACTGACGTCTTGTTCAAGTACCTGGGCTTACTCTTCAACCTGAGACAAACACACACAAAAAGCATGTTGAAAATTAAACCTTGATGTCTCTGATTGGTTGTGTGTGTGTGTGTGTGTGTGTGTGTGTGTGTGTGTGTGTGTGTGTGTGTGTGTGTGTGTGTGTGTGTGTGTGTGTGTGTGTGTGTGTGTGTCTGTACCATTGGTCCAGGATGTAGTTCCTGATCCTCAGATATCTCCCTGGGGTTTTGGATGGTCGCCCCTCAAAGAATTCTGGGATAGCTTGTTTCTCCTCCTCTGTGATGGTTGCTGGGTCCAGCTCCACTTCCTGCTCTGGGTATTTAAGCTCCTCCTCTTCCTCTTCAGACTCCTCCCCCTCCCTTGCCTCTGTCCACCTAGACCCCCCTGTCTCCTCTCCAGACTCTACTGGGTCCCTCTGGGGCTCAGCAGTGCCCCCCTCACACTGTCCGCTGGCCTGCTCTGCTAGGCAGGGGGCTGTGAGGGAGGATGGAGGGCTACAGTTAGGCTGCTCCTGATCAGTCTCTCCCAGGCTGGGGAGTGTCTGGTTGGATAGGTCCTGGTGGGTCTCTCCCTGGTTGTCCAGCTCCTCTGGGGCTCCAGGCTCACATGTCTCAGTATGAACTCCTGCCTGAAGGTCCTCTCCCTTCCCCTCAATCCTTCTGTTATCTCGTCCATTTTCGTCTCCTATCACTCCAACCCCTCCTCCACTCCCTCCCTCATCGCTGAGGTCATCAGTGATGTCCACCTCTTCCTCCTCTTCGTCACCCAGTCTCTCTATCCGGACAACGTTGGTCAGAGCTGACAGATGGCTGGGGACAGACAGGCCAGAGGTGGAGAATGCTGAGCCTGTCTCTGGGACATGGCCTAACACCACCGGAGCTGTAGGAGGCGCCACAGTAGTATTGCCCTCTGATTTAGCCTGCAGGCAGAGAGGAGGGGGAGACTGAAATGGTGAGAGGATGATGAGAGAGGACAGAGACTGGAGGACATCTCAAATATAGCCTGGTTGGCTGAGCTGGGAGAGGTGTAGACTAGAGGACAGTGTTACCTTGTGTTTGAAGTACTGTCTGGCGTAGCTCTTCACCTGGAAAACGGTCCGGCTGCCTACCAGCTTGGAGATCTTAGTCCATCTACGGCCAAACTGAGCCTGCGGGTTCAGGGCATATAGAAAGTAGGGAGTCATTTAAGATCAATGAGACAGGAGAGGAAAGGAGAGGAAAGGAGAGGGTCATACCAGTCCTGTCTCAAACAGCACCTTCTCCTGCTGAGACCAGCGAGTGGCTGTCGAGGAGCCTGAAGCTGAGGACTTGGCTGGAGACCTGGGGATAACACGGCAGTCACAGTATCACGTCAGAGGGGGAAAAACACAATACTTAAAGAAAAGTTCACACATAAGGAAACCTGACTAACCTCTTCAATTTGGGTTTAGGGTTAGGTGGAGCGTTGGCCCACACACTCTCAGGCATCTCTTCACCTGTCAGATAATACCTAGAGAAGTGCTTAAGGACTGGAACACATCATATATCAAGACAAACAGACAAACGTTACAATCTGACCAGGGGTGTGTCTACGGTCCATGAGAAGGATACTGCTCCTCCATCAACATGTTCTCGATCACTTCTCTGTTCTCTGCACTGATGGAGCGGTCCAGTTCCCACGGCTATAGAGGAGAGAAAGAGAGTCAACGCACACATGCAGACCAATACACAGAGTACACACTTAAATTCCATTGCATCATATTTCTTTGGTAGCAACACTTCTTACTAGGACGCCAGTATTGGTCTTCCATGCTGACTGCATGTACTGGTTCTGGAGTAGCGCTTCTCCGTCACCGAAGTCCCTGAAATAGGAATTATAGTTATTAGCTATGCATGACTATCACAAACGTCATAACATGGAGAACATAGACAAGCAGGAAAATCTAAATGTTGGCTAGGGGATAGGTTAGTCTCTATTATATATGAATGGAGGATAAAAGTCAGAAAAGCAGGAATTCCTGATTAATCTGGAGAAAAATCCTCATCCGCTGCAGCAAAGACAGTGGAGTGGGCGTGTCATGAATGTTGGGTTTCCCGTGGACTACGAGTCGATATTCACGTCATAAGCAGGAACTCCCCTCGACCACGAAACAAATATTCTTTCCCATTGACCCCCATTGTAAGAGACAAATTCCTCGTGAATTTTTGTTATACTGAAATAACAAAACATGGCAAAAAGCCTCTGTGTTGTTCAATGTATATGTAACGTTAACCAGGTAAAAGAAATCCCAACCCACGGTTCACAATTCTCCCACGTAGGGAAATTGAGACTGCAAGATGAGCCCTGTGGTTAGAGTGGGAAATTGTGGGGACCCGGTGTCCAAGTAGGCTACACATTTCCTCACAGGTAAGACATTTAAATAACGACTGCCTCTAAAAAACAACAAATCCCCTTTGAAAACGGTCTATGTGGCATCGATATGAGTCAAACATTGATTCCAGTGTCAAAATGTACTAAAAAGTTAATTAAGATCATTTGTCACAGCCAGTCTCGTCGAAAACAGAGTTTGGAACCTCAGTGCGTCACAACGAGTAAATGAAGGTTGGTTTTTGAATTAATCATGCCTCCATTTGCCAAGCTCCACGTGCAAATCGCCCCTCCGCCCACTTCATTAAGGGAGTTCTATTACACTGGCCCGGGTTGAACCGGGCAATGGCACATGTTGTGAATGTGCCTAGTCAATATGACCTGATGACTCCTCCAGTCCCCAGACAGAACTCTGGTAACACGGAGACAAGAACAAGAAAATGCAGAAGGACAGGAAGAGGCCTCAACCACAAGCAGCAAGATCCAGTCAAAGGCAGAGAGGAAATGACGGGTGCGGGTAGACTGTATGCAGATGATCCTCCGTCCTCGTATAATATGGCGACACCAACGCCAACCCTCGTCCCTGGGATGGCGTTTGTAGAGTTGCCTGATGGCACGTGGGCCATGAAGCAGATGACACCACGGATTGTCATCACCTACAAAGGAACCAACGTGTTACCTGACTCTAGCTGTGTTCAAATACTCATACTAACCGTACTATTTGTGACTTAAATTGGGTATATAGTATGTTTATTGTTCATAGTATGGATATAGTCAGCATGCCAGACGTTCCCGGATGTCGTACTACATTCGAAAAAATATGAAGTATACAAGCTATTTCCGTGTTTTTAGGGCCCATAATCCAATTCTTCAGAAAATGGGCGTGGCTTCACCACATTTTCAGATTTGAAGAAAATGGCGGAAAATATGCAGCCGGAGTCCAACGAGAGCGGATACAAATTCATTGCTTTAACTAATTATGACAAATGTTAAGAAAACGTTGAGCAATGTAATAAAGTAATTACTTTTAAAATAAGTTACCTTACATGTTGTTGGCTGACAATTTGTTAGCAACGCTATCCTTATGAACCACATAGCATATCATTACAGTAGTATGTACCGGTATGTTAGCTAGCTAATGTTACCTAACGTTAGTTGGATACTAATACATCGAACTTGACAGGCAGTATATTAACTATATGCTATCTAACTACCCAACGTTTATTGACTTGATCATCCTTAGCTTTGCTGTATAGTCGTTGTGCATTCTCAATGGACATTCAGGTGCTTTCGTAAATTCACTCTGGCTATCTACTCCGATTTCAGAGCACTCTCGTCTGAGGGTACCAGAGCGCAGAATAACTGATGAATTTACGAGCGCTCAACACCCATTGAATATGGCCGGTGTCGGTAAATGTCGTCAAAAAGACATAATTAAATTGTTGCCAGCATGAAACATGAACATGAAAAATGCCTGCTAGGGCGAGTAAAATGGTCAGAGTGAGATGTTCTCTCATTTGTGTCTGGAAGTAGCTAGCAAGCTAGCCAACGTTAGCTTGGGTGCTTGACTGTCGTTGAAAGGTCAGAATCGGCTACTCCTCGGCCCGAGCGTCCAGTGTGCGCTCCGAGAGCGAAACACTCTGAATTTACAAACGGACAATGCTCTGAATTTTCAAAAAGCCCAGAGCGCACTCTGGCACTCCAGATTGTATTTAAGAACACACCCGAAGTTGTAAAATGTCTAGCTAGTCATTTGTTACACTAACAAGCTAGCAAGAGGTTGCATAGCAACAGCATCAACTTCCGGTAGACAGGCAAAGCACACGTAAGCTCAACTGAAGGGATACCGTTTGTTTACAGTATACTAAAATAAACTAATAGCATGTAGTATATACTCATTAAGTATGTAGTATACAGTATGTTAGTATGGGTATTCGAACACAGCTACTGTGTTACGTAACTTTTCTTAAATGTCACATGTTGGAGGGAGAATGTGTTGTGTGACTTTAGTGAAAGGAGGCATGGGCTTGGGCAAAAAAGGGGTATAAAAACCAATGCAAAAGATAGGGAAAGAGCGGAGATTCTGGGGAAGACAGATCAGGAACTGATTGATGTATTAGAAGTTAGAATACTTTGGGGGTAAGGTAAGAACATAACGTAATGACTATTGTTAGAAGCTACTGCGTTGTAATTGCTATATATATATTATTATTTAATTTTTTACTAAGATTCAGCAGATGTGAAACTGTAAAACCAAAAGAGACGTATTACTGGTTTTCATTAACTAGTTACATTATTTGTTGAATGAAGTGCTAAAGAAGAAAAGTAGCATTATAACAGGGGGCCCTCAGGGGTGCGTGCTCAGTCCACTCCTGTACTCACGACTGAATGGCCAGGCACGACTCCAGACTAGAGGTCGACCGATTATGATTTTTCACCGCCGATACCGATACAGATTATTGGAGGACCAAAAAAAGCTGATACCGATTAAAATCGGCTGATTTTTAAATGTATTTATTTATTTGTAATAATGACAATTACAACAATACTGAATGAACACTATTATTTTAACTTAATATAATACATCAATAAAATCAATTTAGCCTCAAATAAATAATTTGGGGTGACTCACCCGCCAACTAGAAAGGGAGGACCAGCTGCTAAAAATAGTATAACCCTGTGGCTGAACGGGTCTGCGTGAACGGCAAGATAACACGCAGTAAGAGCCAGGCCACACTAAAATAGTTCAAAGCGGATTATAAATAAATATTGAATTGCTCGTTGACGCGTAGTATACCTTGTCACAAACTAACCATGAAGTTTTAACAGTAGGAAGGAGTGAGCTAACCTCTGTGGCAAGCAGGGATAGACCAAGAGGGGTGACCTGGGTTGATCAATTGGAGCTCAGGGCTCCACTGCTAACTCAGTTTAGGGTAGGAAGACAGGGAGGCCACCTCATTGGGGAAGAGGCTCATACCACAGGATAATCCAGGCATACAATGCGCGGTGGGAGTTGACCCACCCTGTAAGGTCAAGAGAAGATCCAGAGGCAAAGACTACCCGCGTGTGAGTGAACCTAGTAGGACCATCTGGGAGGCGGGGAGCGGGAGCGCTCTTCTCAAATTAAAAGGTAATCTGCGCCGTTTGGTCATGTTGTCAATAAGGCAGCTAGGTGAATCGTCTTTTCCATAAAATAAATGTTAGAATTTTCAAACTAGCTTTCATAGGGAAGACAGACAAAGTGTTTTTATGAAAAGCATTTACTTTTTGAGCCGACTTCGCCGTTGGCCAGAGGGGCACCTAGCTCACACCCGGCAGGCAGCCCAGTTCCAAAACGATTGCAATCACTTTTTACCTGGTTTAAACTCCTCCTGCCGTGGTAATCTGGCCCAGATTAACAAACCCCCTCATTGAATGGCGCTCCATTGTTTCATCGCCTTCAACGCAGTTAAAGGATCACGACCGGTTTAAACTGAAAAGCCCTATACGGATTGACCAACTATGGTTTGCATGCCCTGCCGAAGGACCCTTATCATGCGGAATAGGTGGTTGGAGTTTGTTGGTCCCCAGTGGTGGTGAGTATACCGGTAGCTAGGTCATAGACTGCTGGTTATGTATACTTTGATAATACTTATCCCTAACTAGCTAGCTAATGTAAGCCTACCTCAATACAAATCTGATTTGGCTAGGAAACATTTCAAAAGGCAAATAATTAGTTGGAAAACCTTTTGTCATGATTGTGATGTCGCTAAATTGACTTTAGATGCAGTATAACTTTAGCCAGCTAACAAAGATGGCAGGGACAATTTTTTTATGAACTTTGCTAGTAACAACAAAGTTAATGGCAACATTGCCATCTCACTAAAGTAAATTTGACAACATCATAATATGGCAAAGTTGTTTCCAAGTAATTATTTGCCTACTTTGTCAATGTCATCATATTTCCATGCTAGTAAATTAGTGTAATTTAGACTAAACAATCAGATTATCCTCTGGAGACGCAACCCATATCTCGAGCACAAATACATGTTTGATGCAGCTATGGTGGTACTAGTTCATTCATGTCTGACTACAACAGTGTACTAACTAGCAGCAACAAACTCAAACCAACCCAGGGCCATAGCAAAACATGTCACAGTTGGTTACATAGTGTAACGGTGTCACCGGCCTGAATCTAATCCAATCTGGCGCCAGTCAGTCTACATCTGTGAAGCATAGAATTATCTTCCAAACGAGATTACATTATTTCTCAAGCTATGTTTATAATTTAGGGATGATGACAATCGTTGACCCAGTTCTTCCTGTTAGACAAAGTGCACAGTTGGGTGCCGGATTGATTCCCTGGTCATGAATGGACTGCCGGGATCTACCAAAAGGAGCGAAGGTGGGTATCAAAACATGTCCAGCAATGTGATTGCAATAGTTTAGCGACTTCCCAAAAAAAAATCATTCACTGTTCACTTGCAATTTTCACAGCTTGTCAGGCAAGACCTCAGAATAAGTGTCATGCGTGAACAAGTACCTGTTGCTGCCCGTCTCCCTCGACTCCTATGAAAAGGATACTCCATCATGAGGCCTCTGATAGTGTTACTGCCCTCGTGACACAGATGGCTTCATCAACAACGACAGGTAATGTGTGTTATGTGAAAAGTAGGCCAATTCCCCAGACAAGCAGATACAACTAGCAGAGTCATTTGGGTTGTGAAGGGCATTAGCAAAAAGTATTGTCCTTTCTTGAGAACAAAATTCAATTTACCACTTGGCTGTCTATTATATCAACCTGTCACAGGCCCTCTTAGTCAACACCATATTATAAAATTGCCTGTTGCAGTTGTTCGAGAGATGTCCAGGTTGCAGGCAAACATGCAGCATAGAGAAGACCAGAAAGGGAGCCCTCATCAGCATCATGCAGACATGCCCTCACTGTGAGCATTCCTATGAATGGAACAGTCAGCCACACGTTGGCAAGCATCCGGCCAGCAACGTTCACCTGTCAGCAGCAACAGCTTTCACATGCTCATAATTTGTACAAATACAGAAGGTAACACACTTCATTACTTTGATACATTTGATAACACAATTGTAAACATAATTTATGTAAACTGACATTATTTGTTGCTTATTTTGTACTTCTTAGTCGCATATAATGTCCAGGGCATACCTAGCACGGTGGAACCAGCCTGATCGTTGTGCTCACGATTCCATTTCACTTCATGTGCCAACTGAATCTCAGTTCATGTAGTAAGTAGTACGAGCAACACAAATGAGGTACAAATGATTCAATTGGCACATGCTCATTCACTCTGAGTTGAGCAACACAACTGGTGGTTGTATTCAATACGTTTTTATTAAAATAATGAATTTCAGCAACCTGCGGAAGGACCGCAGTTGTACAGGACAAAGCATTTTCAGAATTGACAATTTTTACAAGAATCGACTGACGGTAACAATGTTGTTACTAGCAAATCCTGCGACCAGGAGTTGAGTGTTCCTCAACTAACAATATATCTAACTGCCTGTAGCTATTGAACTCAACTTGCAGGTTAGTTTGTTGTGATTGACTGGAGGAAAGGGCAAGGTTCTGAAAGATGGGTGTGTCTTTGTGGTGGCAAGGACACACCCCCAAGCCAACTCACATTTGGATTATGTCATGGCCGCCAGCATTTCTTGAGGAGTAAGCCCCAAAATGAGTCCAAATCAGCAGGTGCAGTTCCCCTTTCATTTGTTTAGTATAACTCCACTACTACTTGTAGCTGTACAGTCTGTGTTGTTGGTCTTGGCTAGCTTAATGTTTCGGGTTGGTATCTACCTAGCACTCCCGGGGCTACTAACACCGTCATGAAAAGGGGCACGAGGGAAGCCCTACAATATTACCACAGACAGAACAATGATACATATTTCACTGGATGTAAATGTGAAACATCAGGTTGGCGTTTCCACTTACTACCAAATATGGGGATGAGAGGAAGCCCAGTGGCCGACAGTGGGAGAAGATCGAACTAGAGCGATTTGGCAATTTTTTAAAATCGGTTAAACATTTGATCTCCATATGGTTTTCTGTTTCCAAAACTAGAATCTGTAACTGACAGAGTGAACTACGTTTTCTAGAATTTACTCTTTGCCAAAGTTTAAAAAATTTGTAGTTCAAGGGCTGCTAATTGAGTTATTGAACAAGCGCACTTCAGAGTAGGCGTTCCCTAATGGAAATATGCAAATAAATGCTAGAACGAGCCAATAGGATCTCACTAGCTCGTGCTTGGCTCTGCCCACTTCAACTGATTAATTTGTTTCCATTGGAAACGATTGGCTCTGGTCAATCTTTGGGTAGTTATAAAATCTTTGATATTACGTTTTTTTTGTAAGAAGTGAGAACTCTCAGGAGCAGGCAATGTTGAAAAGTAATCTTTAGACATGTATTTTTCTTAAATGTAGCTATGTGAATGTAGCTATGTAATTTTCATCAATGGGAATTTATGGAAATTTATGTAAAAATGTATCACTAGCCACTTTAAACAATGCCACTTAATTCTCATATGTATATACTGTACTCTATATCATCTACTGCATCTTGCCATCTTTACGTAATACATGTATCACTAGCCACTTTAAACTATGCCACTTTGTTTATATACTATACTCTATACCATCTACTGCATCTTGCCTATGCCGTTCTGTACCATCACTCATTCATATATCTTTATGTACATATTCTGTATCCCTTTACACTTGTGTGTATAAGGTAGTAGTTGTGGAATTGTTAGGTTAGATTACTCGTTGGTTATTACTGCATTGTCGGAACTAGAAGCTCAAGCATTTCCCTACACTCGCATGAACATCTGCTAACCATGTGATGTGACAAATAAAATTAGATTGACTAAAACAAGCAGACAATTCTATTTGAATTTTTTTGGTTTTGTTGCTGTGAACCAATGGGGTAAGCATGGGTTGTGCGTATGGAACATATCTTTTATTTTATCTCAAAATACATGGGACCTACATTGCGTTTATTTTTGTTCGGTATAGCTCGAAAAACCGTCTGATCAAGCTGGACAACCCTGTTGTCGAAATCAGCTAGCTAACGTTACGTCTAAACTAGTCTACCGTGCTAGCCATGGCTATTGAGTTTCCAATGGGTTATTTAATGGCTGATTCTTTGAATCGCCCAAATATCTAAACTGTATATGAATTCATTTTAGCCCATCAAACACAGAAAAACGCTCTTACCCTAAATCGGGATCATATTCGTCTCCTTCGATATCAACGACATCCAGCTCGTCCGCCATGTTGGCTAGCCAAATTTCAAACAAGGGGGCAAGAGCCTACTCATTCACAATACCGACATGATTCCTCGACAGCGACACCAAGTGGTGAGTGATGGTCACTTTCAAACAATGATTTGCTTTCGTCATTTCTTCATTACTACTGATAAATGAAAGATTGTATAACAAGTGCTGGATCTGTCTAAAGTTTATTTCTCACCAACCTCCCACCCATTTGAAGTCAAAGGAAACAACGTGACATGTTCAGAAAAGTAGGATTGTTTCATTTACACACATTTACATCTACAGAACATTATTCTGATAAATATCCCAGAATATTTTCTCCTCTCCTTGTTCCATCAGATTAGTAAAGTAAAACACCTTCACCTCACCAACCTCCCACCCATTTGAAGTCAAAGGAAACAACGTGACATGTTCAGAAAAGTAGGATTGTTTCATTTACACACATTTACATCTACAGAACATTATTCTGATAAATATCCCAGAATATTTTCTCCTCTCCTTGTTCCATCAGATTAGTAAAGTAAAACACCTTCACCTAAACAACTTGTCTGTAGGGTAAGAGTTGAGTCTGTTCTTCAAAATATAATATTGTCTTGTTCAGCAAGGAACAAAAGGTTGGAAGAGAACAGTGAAATTCTGTGGATTAAAAACATTCTTAATTTTACTTATTAAAATCACCCAATGTGATGCTTGTTTGAGCATCAGCTAAAATACTAATGACACAAAATGGTGGGCAGAGAGAGGCAGTGGCAATACAACCCATTACAATGGGCGAGTTAATTTGGCATGGCCCGGTGTAGGTGGAGATTTTACTTAAGGACTAATGAAATGGTCTAAAATGCGTAAACTCTGCCCACCCAGGGCACCATGCTATGCAAAACTAACTCTCCCAATGGTTTGAGTAGCTGTAAATGAGAGGGAGCTCATAATAGCACATTGCAAGACCCCTCAAACATCATTTTATGTTGTTATTCTTTCATTGTAAAAGAGAGCGGATACCGCATCACTGTAACATTTCATATTTCAAAGCAGGGATAGGTTGAAAGCAGGGCTCCCGAGTGGCGCAGCGGTCTAAGGCACTGCATCTCAGAGACTTCACTATAGTACCTGGTTTGAATCCAGGCTGTATCACATCCGGACGTGATTGGGAGTCCCATAGGGTGGTGCACAATTGGCCCAGCATCGTCTGGATTTAGCCGGAGTAGGCAGTCATTGTAAATAAGAATTTGTTCTTAACTGACTTGCCTAGATAAAGGTTCAACAAAAAAAAAAAAAAAAAATTTTTTTTTAAAGCCAGTCCTAGAGGTGAGATAGTCATGTGAGCAGTTCACTGTCCAGCCACAAGATAGCGGTGGGGTGTTACTCAACACAGCAGCACAGTGAGTATTTATAGGAACATTTCTGTAATATAGGGAGCATTTAGAGCGCAATCAGACAACTTGTTTGTCTGCTCCAAACTCTTGGCACATATCAGTGTATCAACCACAAGTGTGGAAGTTTGGAGCTCTCATGTACACTATTGGACCACCTACAAAATAAAGCCAAATGAGTGGATCTCCCAACCACTCCCCACCTCAGGCCCAAGCAACCCTTCTCCCGTAACCGTCGCTGCTCCAATGAGGTGCAGGGTGTGGTTGTTAGAAATAGAATGTGGTCACTAGAGAAAAAGAGAGGGGCAGAGCGGACTCCACATCTCATCAGCCTGTATGACTGAAACCAGACTCGCCTGTCGGCACTAAGTCTGACATTAGACCATCAGGACATGAGTTATAGGTGGATGTCAGGAGGAGGAGGGAGTGGAAGAGTACAGCAGTGATTTAGAGGGTTACGGAAGAAACTATTCCCTTTCCCCTACTCTACTCACCAAGCACCCGAAAGGCCAGCCAGAGAAAAGAGGGCTGGCACTGGCAGGCAGCAGATGTTTCTATGAAGAAATGTGTGTGTGTGTGTGTGTGTGGGTAAGAGATTGTGTGAGTATCTGAAAGAGAGTGAAAGGGTGTGTGTGCATGCACATGCTGTCCACTCCAGCCACAGTTTGGAAGGCAAAAGTTTTGGTAGTATGGCACAGACTGCTAAATCAGAATCTCTAAAGGTATATCAACCACCTACTCCAGTAAAAGGCTTGGCAACATGACTTACAGATCATATACTGGAAGACATTGAAAGATGTGACACGGACAGGACAGTCTCACCTCAGTGTCTGGAAGACAAAGTTGAGAGTTCACAACATTACCATATCAATGGTAAACACTTGTTCGTTACGCTCGCTTTTAAAAGCCAATGACTCTGAAGGTCTGGCTGGTGTCTCACCCTCCACTGATTTTTAGATAGACAGAGCAGATACGAATGCGGTCCCTCAGCAGCTAGACAGAGCAGATGAAGAGACTGGACGGGTAGGTCATTTGTGTCTAAGGATGTGTGATTTATGTGAGTGCATGTTGTACATAAAAACCAATGAGTTACGGTCGCATCTTCACCACCAGTCCCCACTCCCTATTGGCTGGCTGATCAAGACAGAGCTGCCGGTCCCTCCCCGACCCCTCCCAGTGGGCGGGTTGTTACGTGCGTGTGTGTCTCTTGTCGTCGAACAGCGAGCGGATGAGGTAGACCTGCACCCCTGTCACCAGCACCATCACCAGCATGTTGGTCATGGACCACATGTTGACCCGGTTGTAGTTGGACTCTTGTACGTTGCGGTCGCGGGCCTCAAAGGCTTTGAGCAGCGTCTGTATCTGAAGGCTCTTCCCCAGCCGGGCTTTAACACTGTTGATGGTGTCCTGGAGAGCAGAGGGACAAAGAGGTTGGTAGTGGTTTGGGTTATTCTGATAGTCATAGAAGCATCTTGGAACTAGAATCCAACAATACAGAGTAGGCCAGACTTCAGGAGCATAGAGATTATGTATGTTGACTGACACAGTAATATTCCCTACTGGGGAGGTCCCTGGAGACAAGGTAACAGGATGGGGGAAGGGGTGGGTGCATGTTAACAAAGCCGCCATGTCGGCGAGTCCTCAAAGGACAAACATGACTTCCTCCACAGCTGTACTTTACACTTCCTGTCCCTGACCAACTGACGCCTGTGTCCTGATACACGGGGTGGGGGTCTGGTATAAAGATCAATCCATTCTGCTTTCAGGTGTGTGTGTGATTATTGTTGCGACATTGATGGCTGTGGTGCTCGGTCTCTCTGACCTTGTGTCGTTGTATTGGCAGTGTGTGTGCTGTGTCAGTGACACCACCTGTGTGGTTGTGTGCTCTGTGCGCTGACATGTTGTTATGCCAGCAATCTCTGCTTCAGAAAAGACAGACAAAACACCAATGTCAACAGACAGCAGGCCTCAGACGAGACAGCTTCTGCCTGCCTTGTCACACAAAATACACTAGGACCGGGACGATACCAGTATGGCATTATTTCCATGGCAAAAATGAAAACCTGAAGCAGACTAAACTCTTTGGTCCTTTAATAACCTGCTGTATGTAAAATAGTGTGCTATAGCTTGGAAAGTAAATAAATGTGACTCTGGATGACAACATAATGATGTTTGTTTCCAACATTAGGGCTGTTTCTCTAAAGAAGTTAAATCTGCTTGGTGCTGTTTCCTTGCCACGATACTAACGTCCCGGCCCTACAATACACCACTCTACCATTACTAATCTAATTTACACAGGGATTCTTTTTTGATTATCCAGTAGCACATTCAAAAAACTAAGGACGTGTGAATTCTGTGAAATGTTGTGTGTGAAATCACACCCCCTCGCATGACGTGCTACAGATGTCTTACATGTGTCCTGTTGCATATCAAAGCAATGCATGCTTCCTAACCATGTCTTCTAGGGGAGTGTCCGAAATGCCACCCGACCCCCTATATAGTGACCTACTGTTGATCAAGGCCCATAGGGTATATAGCCTATATAGACTATAGGTGCCTTGGTGTAGTATAAGCGCAGCCCCTCACCATGATGTCCTCCAGCTTCATGTCCAACATGTCAGTCCCATGGATGTACTCCTTCCAGTCCTCTGGCTCCTCCCCTTCCTGTTCCATGTTGTCCATGATCAGCTCGAAGAAAATGATCTTTTCCGACACTGCCGAGAACGAGTTGTCAAAACAAAACATGTAGTCTCCGTCCTCTGTCTCTACACTAAAGGAAACACACACCGGGAGAGTGTAAGAGAGAGAGAGGGTGTCCTCCATGTGAGTGTGCATTACACACGTGCGTGGTGGTGTTTGTGTCTTACGTGTGTACTCCGTCTGACTTGCGGTGGTCGCTGTACAGAACGTGTCCAGTAGGAGAGGACAGGCTGAAGTCAACGTCCAGACCTGCTCCGTCCAACACCTGAGGACACACAGATGAGACAAGTAAGATGGGTGAGAGGAGAGAGATGTCAGAGAGCTGCTGCTGAAAAGTTTCAGAATAAGCAGATGGCTTCACAATGTGTGATCTCCATACAAGACATAAGTAAAGAAACCAGTTCCTTCCTGGTGTCGGTTTCTCTACAGTTTCATCATTAGTTCAGGGCAATTCCACGGTAACAGAGTGATGTGGAGACTCAGATTTTTCCATTTTAAAAATGTCCAGAGTTAAACCTTATCACTCTATGCACAAGGACTAGTTATAACAATTTCCACTGAACATTTTACAAAGACACATTTACTGGAACAGTGTAGATGCAAAGTTTGGTAACAGAATGACAGAACAAACAGTCATTCTGTTAAAACTTTGCAACTGCATTGCTCTTCAAGTAAATATGTTTTTGTACATTTTCTGTGGAAATTGTTAACTAGTCATTGTGCATAGAGATGTATGGTTTGTTTAACTTTAATCAACATTTTTAAGTGACAAATATGAATCTCTGTCTGCTCTGTTGTTAAGGGAAAGAATGTCAAGGTTTCCAAACTGAATTACAAAATGTCTAGTTATTAGTATTTCAAAACAGAGGCCATGAAGAACTTAGAACTGAGCAGCGCCACAAACTAAGGACATTATCAACATTTTGTTTTCACTCCAAGGGCAGAGGTGGGGTACCAGCATGCCACAGAGATAGCTTGTCTATGGTGGTAGACACAACAATAGGGAACTTAGAAGTCGGCTACAGTGATGGTATGACAATCCCTCAATGTCATTAATGTTAAGATAGGCCTATTTCAAAGAAAATATGAGGTTTTACCAAAGTTCTATGTTGAGATACGTTAAGTCGCACTCCACAGTGCCCTTTCCCACATGGACAAAAGGAACATCTATGTGTTACAATGGCGCCGGAGGAGATGGCTGCCGTTTTACAGTCTCCTAACCAATTGTGCTATTGTGTGCGTTTTCACGTTATTTATAACTTATTTTGTACATAATGTTAATGCCACCGTCTCTTATGACCGAAAAGAGCTTCTAGGTAATCGCACAGTGATTACTAATCCTCGTACTGGAAGAAGATTTTATCTTTAATGAGTCGGATGCAAAGGATTTACTTCAGAGCTCATCACTAAGCTAAGGACCCTGGGATTAAACACATCCCTCTGCAACTGGATCCTGGACTTCCTGACGGGCCGCCCCCAGGTGGTAATGGTAGGTAACAACACACCCGCCACGCTGATCTTCAACACGGGGCCCCTCAGGGGTACGTGCTTAGTCCTTTCCTGTACTCCCTGTTCACCCACAACTTCGTGGCCAAGCACAACTCCAACACCATCATTAAGTTTGCTGATGACAACAGTGGTGGACCTGAGTGGTAGCGCAATGTCTAGGTCTAAAAAGCTCGTTAACCACTTCTACCCCAAAGCCATAAGACTACTGAACAATTAATCAAATGGCCACCCGGACTATTTGCATTGACCCCCACCCCCCTTGTTTTACACTCCTGCTACTCCCTATTTATTATCTATGCATAGTCACTTTACCCCTACCTATATTTACAAATTACCTCAACTAACCTGTACCCCCACACATTGACTCGGTACCGGTACCCCCTATATATAGCCTCATTGTTATTTTGTGATACTTTTACATTTTTATTTATTTATTTTTTACTTTAGTTTATTTAGTAAATATTTTCTTAACCAACAATGAAAATAATTAAGGGGTTGTAAGCATTAAGCATTTCACAGTAATACACCTGTTGTATTCAGCTCATGTGACAAATAACATTTGAATTGATGTCATTTAGGGCCACTACTTAATTTGAAAACACATCAGCATAGCACCATTTAGGCAACGAAAGAGGAGTAACAGGGACCGACGATGGAATATAATTTTTCTTCGAAAAGAGCATAAGGCCTATAGCTAGGTCTGGTAAAATGATTGCCAGAAGATACCGACCCTACCGTTATGCTTGTTGTTTACACTAAGCTGCACTGAGGTCGGAATGCAATCATGGTTACATTAAGACCGGTGGAGCCGGGATATGGGTCAGAAAACATACATCAATGCAGGGATTGGATATGCCACTTTCCTCAATTGTACCTATGGCCACACTTATACAACAAGATTTAAATACTGCTAGTTTTCCCGGAAAACTGCCCTTTTTGTCCTCAAGCTAACTAGCAGTAGCCACCGTAGCCATTTTGGAATGGCTGCATCAGCTGTGCAATCCCATAATGGCTACTGTGGCTCTGGAAGCTTTAAAGATTTGGCATGGGCCCTCAGAGCCACAAAGTTACACAGCTGCACCATTGAGAACATCTTAACTTGTTGCTATACCACTTGGTATGGCAAGTGCTTGGCATCCGACTGCAGGGAGCTACAGAGGGTAGTGCATATGGCCCAGTACATCACTGGGGCCTAGCTCCTTGCCAACTAGGACCTCTATACCAGTCGGTGCGAGAGGAAGGCCCTAAAAATGGTCAAAGACTCCAGCCACCCAAGTCAGATTGTTCTCTCTACTAACGCATGGCACCGATGCACCAAGTCTGGAACTAACAGGACCCTGAACAGCATCTACCCCAAGCCATGAAACTGCTAAATAACTTTTTGACTCATCACATATTCTGCTGCTGCTACTGTTTATCTGCCAGTTTTATTCCTAGTTATATGTACATATGTACCTCGTACCCAGTGCATATAACCAAGGGGTGGGTATAATTTGTGGAACGTTCCAACAGGAATCTGTTCCAAAAACTTTGTAAAGTACTGGGTTGCCAACAAACAATGCATACAAAGTAGCAATTCACCTAGCTAACTAGCTGGGTAATAGGCATCAACTCACCACGTAAATTAGCTTATTCTTAATGTTTGTCCATAGGTTACCAGAGTGAGGACAGACATTTTTCGGAAATAAACGTGGTGAGTGAAAAACTTTATGAAATAGCCCACTCCCTACCCGGTACCCTATTCTGCCGCTATACAACTTTGTATGTATTGTTTGTTGGCAACCTTGTTATTTACGAAGCTTTTGGAACAGTTTCCTGTTGGAAAATTGCACAAATTATACCCACCCATTGTTGGGAAGGACCCGTAAGTAATGTAAACTCACCCCATTCCGTACAAATGTGCGTAACCGCGACATTCAAACGAGGCTACAAAGAAAACGAATAGGACTGTAGCGACTGTGTTGACTTCAAAATCGGGGGTGTGAACTAGGTTTCTATTCAAGCGTTGATCGACATGGTAATGGCTCTATAGTATTGGAGAAAAGTTGAAAAAAACTGACCCTCCGTTACATCTTGACGTGTCATGTCGTAACGTACAGCACGCATAAAGCAACTATTTCTGTCTTACAATCTCTCTCCATCAGGTGTAACACTTCTCTCATCGTTTAAAAACAAGAAATGGACAGTGATGGTGTAAGGGGGGATACCTAGTCATTTTTTTCGTCATCATTGCATGCGATCATCATTCTCAAAGCCGCTGTTTACTTCTAAGATCACTTTAGCACCGCCCTAAAAACCTGATTCAAATTCGACACAAACCTTCAAATAGGTATGTAATGACACATTATATAAACTCTTTATAGTGTTTTATTTACATTTTAGAGGCGATAAGGTGATAAGTTGGACAGATCGAGTGAAAAAAGCTATTTTCCCACAAGACGTCTGTCCTTCTCACTATAACGCATTAGTTTCGCTTCCCCACCCGCCATTTTTAAAAAGACCCGAAGTGGCTCATTGCCCGTTTCTGCATAATTCAAGCAGGCAGTGTTTAGGTCATGTAATTGATTTTGTTGGAAAGGGGAGAAATTGTGCTTTACAATGGTATTGACATTACAGTTGATCTGGAAGTATTACGTTTTTGGGGCGCTAAAATAAGGGCAATTGTACGGACCAAGGCGATGTACGAGTTTACGTTAAGCATTTCACTTCTAGTCTTCACCTGTATACGAAGCATGTGACGAATACAATTTGATATTATTAGTAGACTGTCTACAAAGCTGCCCTCGTGAGTTCTAGCAAATGTATCTGCTCATATACACATTTTTGGTTCACACTTTCAACCGATAATAACCCCTCGAACCTGATATTCTATCTCCAGCGATGCGTCCTTCTTCATGGTCTGGAAGAAGCACTCCTTCCGTCCGGAAGGGAGTGTAAATGTGAAGTCGCTGTCCAGGCTCTGGGAGAACGCGGCCACCATGAACATCTCAGATACCAGCACCGAGAACAGGCACAATAACCCCCGGACCACGTCCATGGTCTCCTGCTGCCTTCACTACACACGGAACAAGCGGGAAATAACTATAGATTTTGACTCCGTAAAGAGACGAGTGCTAGCTAATGCTCGTCAACTTCCCCTCAAATCTGTTCTGTTGGACAGCTCACCGTACGAGATGGCAATCGCAATGTGAGGACCTTGCCTTAAGAATGGACATACTTTTCTCTCAAATAGTTGGAATGTAATTTTATCTGATACAATTTAATGTATTTAATGGTGCTAAAATATATTTGGGACACATTCTAGTGTATTATGGGCAATTTTAACAAATTTTAACAAACAAATAAGTTCATTACAGGCAGTTCTCAGAAGGGCGCTTTTCTCAGTTGCATGCTGGGTAATGTAGTGTGTGCGTGTTTAAGAACAACTGACGGCATCCAGTGAGGAAGAGGAGAAGCTAGAGGGATAACTGGGAACAAAATCTGTTCTCCAGCAGGGGATGTTTTTTTTGTTTTCGCTCACCACGCGAGGAGTTTTTAATTGCACTGCTAACCTTATGCCTAGCCTTAAATTAAGATAAAAGAGCAAATGCTTGTTTTCATTAACTTGTATTATATAGACAATGTTGATTAGTGGAAACAGTTGTGCCTGTTCACACGTATATCTTCCCGCTCATTGGCATGAATGGTCCCACCTGTTCTTGCCTCTTCCCTATCCCTAATGCTTTCCATTTTTTAAGAAATTAGAGTATCTGTTCAATATAATGGATAGTCTGTGCATCCAACGCTGCTCCAAAAGCGCATTCATCTTTACAACAGTCGCAATACAGTCGCATTCCCTTGAAATAAACATTGGAAATCCCGGCTGTGTCACATCCGGCCGTGATTGAAAGTCCCATAGGGCGGCGCACAATTGGCCCAGCGTCGTCTGGGTTTGGCCGGAGTAGGCCGTCATTGTAAATAAGAATGTGTTCTTAACTGACTTGCCTAGTTAAACAAATGTTACATTAAATATATATATATTTCCTTGTGCGACACAGATATATTAGTATATGGTAAGGACGGATAGAAAAGAGTACAAGTCTGCCCATGTGTGAATATTGAACAGTTATGTTATTTTGTATAACTTTGGTCGTAGAGAAGACATTATAGAATGATAAAAGACACTTAACTATACAGGCACTTGTTTGTTGAACAACAATATCAATGTCAAATAGACATGGGTGTAGGTATTTTTCAATTGATGATGATGATGGAGAAGAAGACTGCAATCTGATCAAGGAGCTCTTGGTTTTAAAATTGTAGTAGTGAACTGCACACCAGGCTTGCTAAAAATAAGGAAACTATTAAATAGACCTCTATGTAGGGTCATGTCATGACATGAAAAATGTCAACTCAACTAGCTACTAGGCATTTTCTTGTGTAGGCTATGCCATCCCTTATATGCTGCCCTTAGTCTTTGGAAGTTACTCTGCGATGTAATGCAAACCATCATTCATTACTCATCCTATTGTAAAACAATGTAATCCAAAAGTTGCACAATCAGATGTAAATATTTCAGGGTTTATATTTTCTTATCTTATGGAGGAGACGCGTTCCATGTTCCAGCTCCGCTCAAGCAGAGGAAATGGGCGGGACCGTGCCTTAGCACGTCACTACTTCTCTGTCGCTGCCTGATGCTATTGGCCGAGAGGAGGGGAGAACCGCAGCAGCGCTTAGCGAAGGCGAGTAGCACAGCAACAGAAGCCAACTAGCGCAGAAAAGAGTCGGCGAAGGGTTGACTGAATGAAAAATCAACTGGCTAGCTACATCGAGTGTAGTTTTAGGAAAGTGCCACCCTTCCCCTAAATATTTATTATATTTTATAAGCAACAAACATTACTGTCTGATAATAGTTCATATTCGTGTTTACTGTATAGCCACGAGAGGTTAGTACAATCCTAAAAGAGCGAGGATGTTGGTCCCCGCGGGAAGATAATGAAGCGGTTGCGCGTTTTGTTGGCGTGCCTCATCCTGTGGTGGTAAGACCTATCTTCATTCTTTTCATTGTGTGTTAGAAAAGTTAACTTGATATTGTCATGTTTACGCCGTATAAATGAACATTACTCGAAAGCAGCATTGGAAAGCTGATATTCTGACCATGTCCGTTCGTGGTGTGGGATGAATCGATTCTTCCATCCTCCCATATGAAAAAAATGAAGTTAGCCAGCCCAGACTAGCTGGGTCATTCCTAGTATACGACGGTGCCTTGTCTGCCCCAAGCAAATATCACCTATTACTATTCAGTGTAAGATGTGTATTCCAAAGGGCTCTAAATGTAGGCGTCATTTGACCATAAAACACAAAAGATATGGATCTCAAAGGGAATTTTAGTGGATGTAGGCATTTCTACCATGTCCCAGGGTGCTAAACTATTAACCGAAATGTCAGTTTTATAACAACTAACGTTAGCAAAATGACCAACGTCGGTTAAATTATTGGAATTCCATTTTGTTTTCTTTTTGTGAGCGTAATGCACACATTGCGCAGTTCAGCTAGAGCAGGCGTTCCCAAACTTTTTTGGCCCACTTCCCCATTTTGATATAACAAAAATGTTTGCAACCCCACCATGTAAAAAAAGGTGATGTAATCAACGGCCAATGTTTACTTTTTAATTTGGGTATATGATAGTCTTACAAATCAGGCTGACAGTACGTTTGAAAGTATTTCATATTGCTGAGCGATTAGTGTTTTTTTTTTTTCAGTTCGGTTTAGGTTCGATTATTGAAATAGCGTTTTCGATTTTGGTTCCGATTATTTTGGTTGAATGCTTTAGCAACACAGAATAAGACGATTAATAAATGTCCCATGATGGTAGTGACTTGCCATTACTACTTATTAACTATAATTTATTCACTTTAAATAAAATATTTATGTTGTATATTTTTTAAACTTCATTCCAAGTCATCTCATCTCTATAGAGCTGCTGTCTGACACAATCACTATTTTGTAGTTTTTCAAAGTAAATAAGGCATACTGCGGAATCAATCACTTTTGTCGTGTATTTCCAGGTAGAGATACCTCATGAAGCAACAGCTGCTCTCTATATGCCCTCATGATCATGCAGTCTGGTCTCTTGCATGGCGCAGGACAAGTAGATGCGCAATGGATTATGGTCAGTGTTGTTAATCACCTAGTTTTATGAGCTAAACTGTTGAATATTTGCCTATTGGAAACGACAACTCCCTACTACATCGCGCAGCTCACAGAAAAAAACTGAACAACATAGAATTCAAATAATTGAACCGACCTCTGTCAATTAGTTGTTTAAAAAATGAAAAATACCCGGCTTTTCTGGTTCAATCTGAAGGAAGTATGGTTTGAAGTGGCTGAAATCAGAAAAGTATTGGGAGTTCAGAAGATCTTCAGGCAATAGTTTTGTATGGTCTTCTGTGTAGAAACGCACTTCATCACTATCTAGGTTTCCATTCAATTTGTGACAGATTTTCATGCTAATTATTCAAAAATGCGCATAAAGAAATATATGCATTTTCCCACCAGTGATGTGTTTCCACCGAACGGACTTGTTGCTGATAAAAATCAGTGCGTGACGAAGTATTGCACACAATGTACTTTTTTGAAAGTTCAATGGGTTTCCGTGGCATTTCCAACTCTACGACAGTTTTGTCAGAAATTGTTGCAATAAATAGCAAATGTGCATACTCTGGTCTTAACACTTGTGTTCTAACCAACAGCTCGCAGATACATCGCGGGTAAGCTAGTCTACATTAAAGATTATTATGGGTAATAATATTTTTATTTGTCAAACAGTAGTAAAGCATCGATCATCATGTCACCAGAATTAGACCCTCTGTTTATTGGAAAGGAGCATCAAGATCACTGTGCGCTTTCACCACCCTGTGAAGTTCATCAAATCATTTCATCAGTAGCCTAATAAGCTGCATGCTTTCCCGAGTCGTAGTGAGAGGACCACACAACATATCACGCCTGACTCCAAGTTTACTTCGATGTGATGCCGTTTCTCGCATAATTAATTGTACAGACACAAAGTTCCCACCATGTTGAACAAACATGATCTGTCGGCATATATAACATTTTAACGAAACTTCCTGTTTCCATCACAGCTGTCTCGTTTTCTTTTGTTATATGGTAGTACTTTACTCGCATAAAAACTGGATGGAAACGTGATTACTAATGATAGTGCCTGGTCTTGTCCACTCTGGTCTAATGAGTCCTGCACAGCTTGTGTGCATTGTAGAGGGAAACAGATCTCACCTGTGTGTTCCTGAGAGTCCTATCTTTCAACGATGGGGTTATAATATATTGTAGCTTAAACCATCCAAAACAGAGCCACATTTGTAGGAAGAAAATAAACTGTTCTGTTTAATACAACCACATCTCGCGTCTACCGGAGGTTACTGAAGACCCCGGTTCTATTTTTTAACGTTTCTCTCGCGACCCCATTTTCAAATTGGCGACCGCACTTGGGGTCGCAACCCCTAGTTTGGAAGACACTGCTCTAAAGATACCGCATAAGCAGTAGCCCAATAGAGATGAGATGATGACTTGGAATGAGGTATTCAATATAAATAAGTTGGTTCAGGAGTAAAAATTACATAAATTGCATGGACTCACACTGTGTTCAATAATAGTGTTGAACATGATTTTTGAATGACTACCTCATCTCTGTATCCCACACACACAATTATCTGTAAGGTTCCTCATACAAGCAGTGAATTTCAAACACGGATTCAATCACAAAGACCAAAGAGGCTTTCCAATGCCTTGCAAAGAGGTCACTTATTGGTAGATAGTGAAGAACAAAATTCCACTTTGACATTATGGTGTAGGCCAGTGACAAAATATCTCAATTGAATCCATTCTAAATGTCGGCTGTAACACAACATTTTCAAAAAGTCGAGGGGTGTAAATAATTTCTGAAGGCACTGTACTTAGCTGTATTAGAGGGTGGACAAGAATATAATATTTTTCATGAGGGCTATTGATGCAGCAATTATAGCTGTAAAACCTGCTAGCCAGCTAGACTAAAGTATATTAAACAGTTAACTAGCTGGTCAACTTTTTATCCGGCTGCTTGTCTTTTCTACTTGAAGTCCTGCAGCATGGATGCGTAAGCTAACAGTGACAGGTGGTGGATTAGCACAGGTCGTGCATTGATTAAGCCACGATAGCCACTGACGCAGGAAACAATACCCAGGGCTGGTGACAAGCATGGCCAGTAGCATGACAGCATTCTAGCGTCAGACACCTACACAGCATAAGAAGAGAGTACTTTAAATAGTCTAGCTACGCTACAGTAACGTACAAGCCAACGACTAGAGTAGCCTACTAAGTCTTTTCACTTGACCTTGGCTAGTAGTTCCTTCTCTCTCAATCAGCTTTGTCTTATGTTGCCAGGACCAATGCTTTTTTTATATATAGATGTGTCAAAGTAGAAACCACAGCACTGCTCTTTTCCCTCACCAAACTGCTCATCAAAAAGACTAAGTCAGTCTCTATTGTACTCTTGCTCTGTCCTGATCACTGATAAAGGTTGTGTTTTCTGTATGTCTTCTGAGAATCTATACTGTGGACTTTTAACAGTCTAGTGGTTAATGGTTTACAGACCCTATAGAAGGGTCTTAAGGATTTTCTATGGTAAGTATGGGCTCTTTAGGCAAGCTGCCATATGTGACTGTAGTATGCCTCCTATCAGTAAACATTGTTGATTTAAGATTTGGTGCTGTGAGATTGATTGCATGTAGTTAAATAAATGTCTTTACTGTTCTCAAACATGCTTTTGAACTGTACACACAGATGGACTAGGTCTATCTGTATGTTTGATTATGGAGTTAAAAGGCTTTCACATTTCTGCTCTTGTGTTAAAGTGAGAGAAGTTGTATCGTATGGCTCCGTTTCCCCCGTGAGGTTAGGCTATAAGAAACAGACGTGGAAGTAGGGTTGGGCGATATGACCAGAATCTCATATCACGATATAGGTAATTTCATATCCTGATATAGGCCATTTCATATCCTGATAACGATACATATCCCGATATAGGCCATTTCATATAACGATACATATCACGATATAGGCCATTTACTTATTACTTTTATTACAAATAAAAGGTTCTTACTCATATTTGATTTTCTCCTTTTATTTAGAACCTTTGTGCAAATTTTAGAAATATTAATGTATAAAACCTAAAAAGGTAAATCGAAAACACTTCAACTATAGTTGTAAACAAAATAAATAGGCCTAAAATGTGACTAGGTCTAAAATATCCAAACCGAACTTATAATACTCTTTTTAATAGTAGAACTGATTTGAATTGTAGCAGCAAACAAATGAATACAGGTCTAACAAATATTGGTATGTAAAATACCAAATGTAAACATGGAACACTTTCAAGTTTAAACTATAGCAGCAAAATAACGCTCACAAATAAATATATAACAAGTTAACAAAACACTCCTTCAAGTTTGAATTATAGCGTTATATGAAAACAACCAAAGTGCTCCAAACAATGATTCAAAATGTTAGCCTTATGTTGCAGAATCTCAGGGAGTTAGTTTTACAGGTTGAGAGCCAGGAATACAAGCTAGTCAATTCTTTCTGGTTTTAGTGATGACCTCTGACATGTCACAATGTTCCCACTTGTACTGAACACCCGCTCTGATGGGGCACTTGTACTGAAAACCCGCTCTGATGGGGCACCTGTACTGAACACCCGCTCTGATGGGGCACCTGTACTGAACACCCGCTCTGATGGGGCACCTGTACTGAACACCCGCTCTGATGGGGCACCTGTACTGAACACCCGCTCTGATGGGGCACCTGTACTGAACACCCGCTCTGATGGGGCACCTGTACTGAACACCCGCTCTGATGGGGCACTTGTACTGAAAACCCGCTCTGATGGGGCACCTGTACTGAACACCCGCTCTGATGGGGCACCTGTACTGAACACCCGCTCTGATGGGGCACCTGTACTGAACACCCGCTCTGATGGGGCACCTGTACTGAACACCCGCTCTGATGGGGCACCTGTACTGAACACCCGCTCTGATGGGGCACCTGTACTGAACACCCGCTCTGATGGGGCACTTGTACTGAACACCCGCTCTGATGGGGCACCTGTACTGAACACCCGCTCTGATGGGGCACCTGTACTGAACACCCGCTCTGATGGGGCACTTGTACTGAACACCCGCTCTGATGGGGCACCTGTACTGAACACCCGCTCTGATGGGGCACCTGTACTGAACACCCGCTCTGATGGGGCACCTGTACTGAACACCCGCTCTGATGGGGCACCTGTACTGAACACCCGCTCTGATGGGGCACTTGTGGCAGGGATGCACAAGTATTTCTTTGCTAGCTTGCCCACTTGTGGGGAAATGTGCCTCATGCTGCCTCCACCATTCCAGTGAGATTGCCTCTGGACCAGCCTCCAGTTGGAGATAGAGGTTGAGCTCCTTTTCAATGGACTCTCCGCTTGACTGAGGGGCCGTTTAGCTTTGCATTGCTGCTTTTTCAAAGTTGCTGCTCAAACTCTTCTTTTGCCTCTTCGCAGGAAGCTCTAGCAGCTGCAGCTGATGGAAGGAGGGCTACCTCTACTGACGCTGCCTGTTCAGCCACCAGGCTCTCCAATTTAAGTCGTTTAGAATGCCCTCTTTAATGGTCGTGGTGAGCAGAGTGTCGTCATCCTCAGGCTTGGTTGTTGATGGAGGACCGGTTTCAAGTGGGAAACACTTGTGTACTGCTCCCCAGACAAGGCATCTGTAAACTCCATGAGAGGACTCCATGCCTTGTTTATGGACTCCAGAAAGTCCCAAGTTGGGACCAAATGTTGCGTTTTCTTGTCGGCATGGAGGACCTGTGAGAGAGCGTTCTGCTGCTCCAAGAACCTTTCAATCATTTGTTGCCTAGAGCCCCACCTGGTAGGCTTTCTGTGATCAGCTGATGAGCAGGCAAGCCCAGTTCAGCTGGAGCCTTGGCCAGTTCACATCTTCTCTTCCATGAATTAGCAAAGGCACTCACCAACTTCTTGTAGACTCCAACTGGTCTTTGCACTTTGGGTAGTTTCACACTTCGCTCTGTGTAAATAAAGGAGAAGATACATGTTATATTACCCTTTACAGGACAGGAAACACATTCATTGCATTGTGTGTGGATGTGTTTAAATGTGCATTATTGTTGTATTGCTGAGCCTTGTAAAAGGATAATTTCTGTTACTTTGTGACAGACAAGTTATCAGTATCATCATTCACTTAAAACGCGATTTACTTTGACCACACCCCCATATTCAGCCAAGCTTTTAACATGCTTGCACGTCACATAACAACAAACATCCTTCAAGACATTAAAATACTACGTGGGTGGCCTACTATAAAGGTTTATTATTACTGAAATATATTTTTACATGGTTTTAGACACTCACCAATGGCTAGATGAAGACTATGGCCAAAACACTGTGAACGTATCCAGGCATTCAGTTGAAGTGCAAGGATGTTGTTTGTGGCGTTATCCGTGGTTCCACAGACTAGGCGATCCTCGCTCAGTCCCCACAACTCAAGAGCTTCCCTGAGACCTCTGGCTATTATTTCTCCGTGTGGTCATCTGGGAAATAGCCTGTCTGTAAACACCGACTGCAGTGTGTCCAGTCTTGGATGAAGTGTATCGTCAGGCTCGTATAGGGCTGTGTATTTTACATATCTGTTGTTGTAGCGTAGTACATTACCTTGTGGATTTCCTCCTCTACTTTGGCCCAACACTCTGGAATGGAAGGCGACTTGATTGAAGTGTTTTCGCCTTGGCATTTGGTGCCTTGGGTCGAGTGTTAGCACCAAACCAGTTTCTCGACTGTGTAAATTGGGGCCATGTCTTTGCAGATGTAAGTTGTAACGGCAGCTGTTACCGCCTTCCATTTTCGGGATTCTTTGCCATATGTTGTGCCGCGGGCAAAAGCCTCTTGCAACGTCTGAGTCGGGGGTTTGTTTTGAGCACTCGACTACTTTTTGGGGTCTCATCCGCTGACTCTCTCCGTACTTTATCACATGATTCTTGCGTAGGTGTGGTAAAAGAGGTTAGCGGCATATTTTGCAGAGGACGGTTTTCTGTCTGTGTCAGACTTTTCATACCCAAACCATGTCCCAGTGCTCTGCCACGTTCACTCTCCTCCATGTTTGTTTGTGTTGAAAATTTCCTTCCACACGGTACGTAGAGGAGATGGAGGTGCTCAAAGTTGACCCACTTTGCATAGTATGCATAGCATGAGACATCCATGTCTTCATCACTGGAAAAGATAAACGATTGAGTTTGATATAATTTAAAAGCTTCCAAACAGGGTTGTCAAACCATTTAATAATTTCTTGGATATATGTTTTTTAAATTCAGATTTGCTTTTTTGCTTTTATTTTGTCAATTATGTGAACTTTTTCATATTTGCATGTTATAGCTTAGACCCTATTTTACTTCATGGGGGTTTTGTTTTTTCCTCCCGTCGGTTGAGATACAATATGCTCTTGAATACAGGGTGGGTGTCATTTCAGTCATAGAAATAGAATGGACCTATCCCTTCAGACCACAGTAATTTAGCTGGTACACTATTGGAATAGGCCACAAAAATGGCTGCCGGACCACCCACCCTCAAATGTCAACTTAAATGGTCATGTCTATTCTAGTATCTATATTTCTATGATTACAATAGGTTTCCTATGGACGATTTACAGTATAATTTAAAGCAACAGATTTTCCCATTCAAGTCAACGTTCTCTGATGTGTGGACCTCCAGCCATCTTTGTGGTACCATTTTGAAAGTCAATGTCCATTTATTTCCATTTTAGTACATTTATCAACCAAAGCATGGCACCCACCCTGTATTCAAGAGCATGGTGTCTCAACCGATTGTTCAAATCGAAAGTGGTGCTGTCAAGAAGTGATGAAATTCAAATGGATTAACCCTTTTTGTTATTTCAGTTTGGACATCACAGTCCACTCTAGTGCTAGAAAGCTGACTTTATGGTGTACTGTCTCAGAAGAGGATATATCTTTCCATCTCTACTGGTCTCCATGCCAACTGAATTCCAGTACACATTTTTAAGAAGAATATGGAATCATTTGTATGAAATCATGTACCAATTGTCTGTCCAATTTATTAGTGTTGCCTTGACTTTTCAAGCATCAGCTGATGAGCTTCAGGCCCTTGAGTTTTTAGTGCTGCTGTTTTATTCATCATGACATGATTGACATAGTTTGTTCATAAATAAATCCCAGATGTCTGCTGATGTTGATTCTTCAGCCAAGCCTGATGACTTCAGAGAACTCTTGCTAATGTAAAATATTGATGATAGATAAATGGAATTTGTTAAGTTCTGTACCACTAGTTGGGTTACTAAATCAAATTTAGTAATGGACTAATTGGTCAGTTACGCAAGTTTCTAACGGTTTGATCCTGATTTCCAACTTGGACCTAACTCGTGTTTTGAGCTTGTGGTCTGTGACCAAAACTTTGACTTGGCTGTGTGATGCTCATTTTTAGTTGGTCGCTAGGGTGCCAGTGATTTAAAAAAAAATATATATATATTTTTTTAGCTGGTCTCCTGAGCATTGTTGTGGACTTCGAACATCCAATTACTGTACTTTTATTTTATGAGTGAAACCTAGGAAATGGAATTTACCAAAAGATCCAACTTATTTTATAGGACCCTACAACTGTAAAGTGAATGTTCAAAATCACTTACAATAACACCTTTTTTAAGATTGTGCGACGGTTTCATTTTTGCTCTCCATACAATCAGTGTAAATATGATATTGTCGATTTTAAAGTGTAATTATTTGTGTATGGAGGGTAGGTCATTATAGGCTACTTGTAATTAAAGCTAACATTTAAATAATGCACGCTTTCCCGGGCCAGTAGCTTTGTTTACCTGAAAGTCAAGCCCTGCAAGGGCATGCTCATTTAAAAGATGGCTAGTCATTATTAACCTGTCTCTGTATGGAATCTAGGTACATTATGGGACCCAGGCCAGGTCATTATTGCTGCTCAACGTCTCAAAATTGGTGTGACCAAATCATGTGCTGGTGCCATCAACTGAAACATTTGGTAACACCTAGGGTTGCACATTTTGGGGATTATTCAGAGGTGGAAACCTTCTGAGGGAATTAACAGGAATATATGCAAATTAATATTCATACCATTTTAAATATAGATGTTTTTTGCATTGGATATATTTACCGTATCATATGGAGACAGAAACATAAGCCTTTTACCTTATCATAAGTACGCATAATTGCAAGTGATTAAATTCTTCCAATAGAAAAAAAACAATATAGTTACGAATTGAACTTTTAAGTAAATGAGTTGACTCTTCACATGGGAGGATTTCACTGAACAACAAAAGAAAGGGAATATTGAATGATCCCCAATGATCCATCGCATTACCCAAAAATCTTTTCAACATACATCTGTAAAATGATAGTCTAGAAACTAAAGCTTTGGTTGTCTTCCCCACAGGCTTCCATGTCTTCTCCCTGGACCTCCTCAATGTCCACCTCTTGAACATCAGACTGTGAGGCTTCATCTTCACTGCCACTTTCCAACCTTGTTGAGGATGGCTCGTTGTCAGGCTCAAAAAGCCTCAAATTTGCCCGTATGGCCACCAATTTTTCAACCCTTGTATTGGTCAGCCTGTTGCGTGCTTTGGTGTGTGTGTTCCCAAACAAGGACCAGTTGCCCTATGAGGCAGCTTATTTTGGAGGATGGAGGCAACAGGGGAAAGAGCCTCCGGTCCACAAAGTCCCTTCCACCAGGTGGCTGATGAGATATGTTGGCACGACTGCCATATTGCATCTCCATCCCAAAGCCCTTGCTTGGAAGTGTACTTCGCCAGACTGCCAAGAACCTTGCCCTCATCCAGGCCAAGGTGGCGAGACACGGTAGTGATGGCACCATAGGCCTTGTTGATCTCTGCACCAGACAGGATGCTCTTGCCAGCATACTTGTGGTCCAACATGTACGCTGCAGCGTGTATGGGCTTCAGGCAGAAGTCTTCATGTTTTTTGATGCATTTCAGAACTGCAGTTTCCTCTGCTTTGAGCAACAGTGAAGTTGCTCAGGCAGGGCAATACGCATTTCTTCTCTTACATCTGCTAGCAGAGTCTGAACATCAGACAGGATGGCATTATCTCCCCCAATCTGTGCAATGGCTACTGCTATAGGTTTCAGGCTGCTTACCACTCTCTCCCAAAATACATCATCCAGGAGGATCCTCTTGATGGGGCTGTCCATATCGGCAGACTGTGATGTGGCTATTTCTTGGAGAGACTCCTTCCCCTACAGGAGACTGTCAAACATAATGACAACACCACCTCAATGGGTGTTGCCGGGCAGCTTCAATGTGGTGCTCTTATTCTTCTCACTTTGCTTGGTGAGGTAGATTGCTGCTGTAACTTGATGACTCTTCACATACCGAACCATTTCCTTGGCTCTCTTGTAGAGTGTATCCATTGTTTTCAATGCCATGATGTCATTGAGGAGCAGATTCAATGCATGAGCAGCATAGGCAATGGGTGTGATGTGAGGGTAGGACTCCTCCACTTTAGACCAAGCAGCCTTCATGTTCGCAGCATTGTCTGTCACCAGTGCAACTACCTTCTGTGGTCCAAGGTCATTGATGACTGCTTTCAGATGATCTGTATTGTAGAGACCGGTGTGTCTGTTGTCCCTTGTGTTTGTGCTCTTGTAGAATACTGGTTGAGGGGTGAAGATCATGTAGTTAATTGTTCCTTGCCCACGAGCATTCAACCACCCATCAGAGATGATTGCAATACAGTCTGTTTTCTCTATGATTTGCTTGACCTTCACTTGGACTCTGTTGAACTCTGCATCCAGCAAATGAGTAGATAAAGCATGTCTGATTGGAGGGGTGTATGCTGGGCGAAGAATATTCAGAAATCTCTTCCAATACACATTGCCTGTGAGCATCAGAGGTAAACCAGTTGCATACACCGCTCGAGCAAGACATTCATCAGCATTTCTCTGACTACGTTCCTCCATTGAGTCAAACAAACTTCTGATTCCAGGAGGACCATGAGCTTTTGCTATCGACAAGGTGTCTGATTCATCATTTTCACCTCGAATAGAATTAGAGGGACTTTTGTCAGAGGTTGCTTGTTGTGAGCGCTGAGGGAACTTTATGCACTTGGCCAGATGATTCTGCATCTTTGTTGCATTCTTCACATGTGATTTGGCACAGTATTTGCAAATGTACACAGCTTTTCTTTCTACATTAGCTGCAGTGAAATGTCTCCACACATCAGATGGTGCCCGTGGCATTTTCCTGTAGATTTTGCTGTTGAAAAAAACGCAAATACAATTCCATGTACAGATAAAGTTAAGCAATTAGATTAAACAACTCCTTTTGTAAGGTAAATGTTTTAAAATGAAACATGTATGGAAACAGGGGAATTAACACTCCTCAGTTAGCAGGCTCAAGCAAGCTAAAACCCTCATGGTAGCAAAAACTAACTAGCAGAAATAAAGAAGTTAGAAATGATTTAAACACACTTTGCTGTAGGCTACTATTTACTATTTAACAAAACAATTATTTATGTCATACAATATATTCACCCCACCCAGTATTGTAATCAAAACTTACCAGAAAGTATGTAGTCCTTGGCTCAGACAGTCTAGTAGTGTGGGCTCAATAGCATCTCATTAGTGTGCAAGATCTTGAGAATCAGCTGTACATGTGATGGAACAGTGTACTGTGCATGCAGAGGGTTGCAATTCCATTGAATTGGGGATAGTTTAACCAAAATATGCCACAAGACCTAGAATTGCCTTGTGTATCCCACAAAAAAAGGTTCACTGTTATAAGCTAACGTTTTTGATGAGTTCAAGCAAAATTCCCCAAATTCCCGGGCTTCCCATATCCCATGGACATTTACAGGAAAGGTTCCGACCCTTTGCAACCCTAGTAGAACCAGTGGAGAAAGTTAGTCGAGAGCCCTGGGTCTATTTTGGTACACAGCCCAGGTTTCTCACATTACAGTGCATTTGAGACCACCAAGTGTCCTAATCCTGTTATGGAAAAATATGGGATATATTTGCATTTTTTATGAATTTGAATAATCTTTCCAGGTGAGTTTGTGATGTAAATATAGGCTACCTGTTCACTGTTTACACATCTCTCTCTCTCCTACAGTAGGCCATATCCGCAAGCATACACATCCTGACTCGCTTGCCCTCATGAATCTGAATTCCTTCATGTGCGTTAATGAAGGTGTGTTTTAGCAAAGCCTGGGGAGTTTAGAGTATTAGTGTGCATCTGTGAAATACCGTCCTGCTTTCTGCATGTCAGTGTTTGCCAGATAGCGTAGTTTACGCCAGGGAAGACATCGGCCTGTTGAATTAGTTTCCTTCTTGCTATCACCTCACCTCACATAACTGATTATCTGATATTAGATCATGTGTTCTGTTTACGTGGTTGTGTTTTTAGCTTTGCGCTCCTCCTATAGTCTAATTATCACACCATCCATCTTCCTCCACTCTCGCACCCCATGCTTCTCAGAGCCCCAGCACATGGAAACCATTAAACTTGTTAACCAGAGAGCTGAGACTCTCACACACAAACAAGCTGACACTGAGAAAAGGCTGTAAGCGCGAGAAGATATGTTATTGTTTAGCTCCACTCTGTTCCTGCCCTATCTTCTCTGTACTGGAGGAGCAGGCCTGTCGCCAGTGTCCTGAGGGAAGTGAAAGGGTTGTGTTTCCCGTGCTGCAAGGCAGGCCCTGTGGTGGCTGGCCTCCCTGCCTGAACACCGAGAGACCAAGGGAGAGAGAAACACAAAGGCGGCAGTAACATGGCGAGGTCATTGGCTTAGATTCACCCTTATGTGTATTGTGATCCATGTACAGTGGGGCAAAAAAGTATTTAGTCAGCCACCAATTGTGCAAGTTCTCCCACTTAAAAAGATGAGAGATGTAATTTTCATCATAGGTACACTTCAACTATGACAGACAAAATGAGGGAAAAAATCCAGAAAATCACATTGTAGGATTTTTAATGAATTTATTTGCAAATTATGGTGGAAAATAAGTATTTGGTCAGTTTATCTCAATACTTTGTTATATACCCTTTGTTGGCAATGACAGAGGTCAAATGTTTTCTGTAAGTCTTCACAAGGTTTTCACACACTGTTGCTGGTATTTTGGCCCATTCCTCCATGCAGATCTCCTCTAGAGCAGTGATGTTTGGGGGCTGTTGCTGGGCAACACGGACTTTCAACTCCCTCTAAAGATTTTCTATGGGGTTGAGATCTGGAGACTGGCTAGGCCACTCCAGGACCTTGAAATGCTTCTTACGAATCCACTCCTTCGTTGCCCGGGCGGTGTGTTTGGGATCATTGTCATGCTGAAAGACCCAGCCACGTTTCATCTTCAATGCCCTTGCTGATGGAAGAAGGTTTTCACTCAAAATCTCACGATACATGGCCCCATTCATTCTGTCCTTTACACGGATCAGTCGTCCTGGTCCCTTTGCAGAAAAACAGCCCCAAAGCATGATGTTTCCACCCCCATGCTTCACAGTAGGTATGGTGTTCTTTGGATGCAACTCAGCATTCTTTGTCCTCCAAACACGACGAGTTGAGTTTTTACCAAAAAGTTATATTTTGGTTTCATCTGACCATATGACATTCTCCCAATCTTCTTCTGGATCATCCAAATGCTCTCTAGCAAACTTCAGACGGGCCTGGGCATGTGCTGGCTTAAGCAGGGGGACACGTCTGACCCCACGGGGTGAGATCTTGCGTGGAGCCCCAGATCGAGGGAGATTATCAGTGGTCTTGTATGTCTTCCATTTCCTAATAATTGCTCCCACAGTTGATTTATTCAAACCAAGCTGCTTACCTATTGCAGATTCAGTCTTCCCAGCCTGGTGCAGGTCTACAATTTTGTTTCTGGTGTCCTGTGACAGCTCTTTGGTCTTGGCCATAGTGGAGTTTGGAGTGTGACTGTTTGAGGTTGTGGACAGGTGTCTTTTATACTGATAACAAGTTCAAACAGGTGCCATTAATACAGGTAACGAGTGGAGGACAGAGGAGCCTCCTTAAAGAAGAAGTTACAGGTCTGTGAGAGCCAGAAATCTTGCTTGTTTGTAGGTGACCAAATACTTATTTTCCACCATAATTTGCAAATAAATTCATAAAAAATCCTACAGTGTGATTTTCTGGAATTTTTTTTCTCATTTTGTCTGTCATAGTTGAAGTGTACCTATGATGAAAATTACAGGCCTCTCTCATCTTTTTAAGTGGGAGAACTTGCACAATTGGTGGCTGACTAAATACTTTTTTGCCCCACTGTATGTATTGCACCCACGTGAGTAAATGTTTGTTGTTTGAGTGTCTCTTACTGAGACATCTACTTGGAGATCGGGTTCCCATTTTTGGTGGGTGCCTGCTTTCCCTTTCGCCCAGCAGACCTAATTACACACACATGCCTGCTCACTTGATTGCTAATGCAAACCCTTACGCACGCAGATTTTGGCTTCTCACCTCTCTGCGCCAACTCGCAAACTTCTGGCATGAATAGAACCGGCATGGCAGATAGGGCAAGAATCCGATGGCCACAGACCGTTTCTGTGGTAGCAGGGAGTTGTAAGAGTTAGCGTTCCTGTCCAATTCATAGCCTGAATTCGTAGCGGTAGCGTTTGCCAGCCAAGAGTACTTAGCACCTCTGTTCAGAGTGCCCGGCAGAAATTTGCAAACCAATTCTACATATAGAAACATCCAGAAATGTCACCAGTCAGATGCCCATTGGCGGGTGGTCCCTTTAACAAACCGTGCCGAACTAACGGCAGACAGTAATTCAGTGCAATATGCTTTCTACCTCCAGTGAGTATGTGTTGGAGCTACTTGTGGGTGTTTTACTGACTTTGCATTGTTACACACACAGATCGTAACTAGCTTTTCTCAGAGGGGTGTACATGTTCCACTGGGTTCAGTCAACAGCAGGGTTGTATACATTAGCCCAGACCATTAATGTCAACAGCTAAAGCGTACACGGCTGCTCATGGAAACATCATCCTTCAGTCTGCTATATGGACAGATTATAGGCTTATTCTCTGTATTATGTAACCCATTTGGAATTGGACTTAGTTCACTTTATGTGCGGGCATGGGCTTATATGACACGCGCCTCATCCTAGTTGTCAGTGAAGATGGTGTGCGACAGATTCCTCTTCTATAATCAAGATACCGCTCTGTCGTCTTGGCTTATTTAGTTGTTTCATGGTCTTTCACTTTAGATTCCTATCCATTGTGATTATCTCATTTGGGCAGACTATGCAGGTGTGACATACAACTTCAGCACTTTTTTTGTGAAACGCGTGTGTGAGGAGAATCTCGTTCTTATCTCCCCATTACAATCTCAGATTATTATGTAGGCTAAGTAAGGCTATTATCACTCATTAGATAATGACCAGTTATCACACCAGGGTTCCAGAGAGTAGGCCTAACCCAGGGTTTAACACTGAGGATCCTCCAGCTCCAGGCTGGAACATGGGGTAGGCCTGTGCCAGTTGTAACCCCCATTGTGGATCTGCACTGGCCAGTGGCCACGCACACATAACTGAACCAAACCACTTATTTGCTGGATTAAACCTAGAATGACCCTTCAGTCAAAGTGTAGAATAGTTAGTATGGCCCCACTGCTGTTGAGATGTTGACAGTATTCACATGGAATAGAGAGTTAGTAAGACCACACCAGTATATCCCAGGCCAGCTCACCCAACCAGTTTCTTTTCTAAGCTATAGGCTGAGCTGTTCTGTATGGCTGTTTCCATCCTCGCGGCCTCCTCCTCCTATATCAGGTTTACCCTCTCTGTTCTATTCTGTCACAATCCCAGTCATATCATATTTATATGGTGAAGGATGGGGGGGGGTTCACTCAATACTTCAATCAATAGTTATTTAACAAACAAGTACACAGGTTTGGCAAATATACAGTTTAGATGGGCCTAACCTTAAGAATGCTTATATCTTTGTTACAAGAAATAGGCCCTATGTCAGTGACATATTGCAGTGGAGATTCCATGCGTTACCCAACATGGTTTCTAGAGAACAACAGAGCAGATCCAGGCTCAAAACAACTCTTTACTGCATGAAGGGCCTATAGGGCTTCTTCCTCATACGCATGACACACACACACACACACACACACACACACAACAGTATGTATAAGCAAGCAGTGTGTAGGTAGAGGGCTTCGGTAAAATGAATCTGTGTGTATGTGTGTCCACATTGTAAAGACAGTGCATGTTTGGCAGGCAGCCCTGTTTAATATAAGATGCTCCTCATATGCAGACCCTTAACAGGTCTGGACAGACAGTTGTCATCAGCTGGTAGGCTTTCAGACCAGTACACAGGCAACTGTTGGGGACACTGGGAACCAGAATGGCCTTCATTGACTACTCAGCTCTTATAGCCATGGGGAAGGGGGAATGCAAGGCTACGGACCTCCAGACCACACATAGCTGGGGGATAGAAGAATCCTTGCTTTAGGAATCCATTAGCTCACCAGAATTTATTTAACCTTTATTTTGACATTGAAATGCTGAGACCAAGGTCTCTCTCTTTTTTTTTTTTTTTTTTAAACAGATGTGCCCTGTTTAGCACAACAATACACATCAAAATACAATTCACATTAAAATACACAATACATGAAAAGCAAAATACAATAATAAAAACACCTACATTCTTCAGTAAAAAGGTCCCTTAACAGCCATCTGAAATGCCCTCGAAGCACCAATTCCTAAAAAAAAAACTTCAAGCAGTGGATATCAAAGGGCCCTCCAGTGTTAGCCATCTCTGAGACCAGATGTGGTATCTCGGACGTCGATAAGTTAACAATGAAGTAAGCTACTGCTTAAGTTTATGCTGGAGGGCTTTAGAAACAGAGTGCAATGCATCAATCTACGAGACTTCAAAGATGGCCAGCCTACTTTTTGATACAGAATACGGGGATTTGTACTGAACCTATCGCTATGATAAACTGTATCCAATGCCTTCAATACAGTGGCGGCTGCGTTCATATAGTCTAACCGGTGTGAATGTCGACTGAATGATTTGTTGTCTGCTATTAAATAAGCCCATTTTAATTCTGAATTTCTTAACTCCTCAAAATGCTTTTTGAAAGATAGGTTTTGGTCAATTCAGATGCCCAGATATTTATAAACAGGGACATGATCAATGAGATCATCATCCAATGTACATATGTAACCGACCGGCTCGATTCGGTCTTATGTCGTTTTTTTTTTACATTGGATAAAGTACAGACTCCGAGCTAGAAAATGTTATATCATACACTGCAGTTGAGGAACAATGGGAAAGTAAATCTGCTTTTTAAGTTGATAAATTTATAACCTAACTTTTGAGAAAATGGCTCTTGAATATTTTGGTAAACCTACTGGAGAGCTCCTCTTTGTCTACACCCATGCAGCATCGTTAAAGCCTTAGCCCCACCCATCTCTTTAAGGACTCACATGTGAGTTCATGTACTTAACAACCTAAGATTTAAAGACTAATGGCTGGTTTATACTACTGGAGTGCCAGAGTGCGTTCAGAGCGTTCATAAACTCAGAGCGCACACTGGACGCTCTGGTCAAGGAATAGGGATGATCCGAGCGTTCTGAACCTAACAGCAGTCAAGCACCAAGCTAACTGTCTAACGTTGGCTAGCTTGCTAGCTACTTTGACACAAATGAGTGAACGGCATTCTGGCATTCTTTTGCAGTTTTACTTTAGTGTGTTATTGTAAACAGGATGCATGTTTTGGATGTTTTTTTATTCTGTACAGGCTTCCTTTTCACTCTGTCAATTAGGTTAGTATTGTGGAGTAACTACAATGTTATTGATCTATCCTCAGTTATGTCCTATCACACTACTTCAGCTTTTCATTTTTTTATTAATTTGTAAAAATGTCTAAAAACATAATTCCACTTTGACATTATGTGTACAGCAGTGGCACAAAATCTCAATTAAATACATTTTAAATACTGGCTGTAACCTTATAAAGTGAAAGTCAAGGGGTGTGAATACTTTCTGAAGGCACTGTATGTAAAACTAGGAATAAAGTGACAAACGGTAGCAGCAGCATATGTGATGAGTCAAAAAAGGTTAGTGCAAAAAGGGTCAATATACGTAGTCTGAGTAGTTATTTGGTGGGTTGCCGGTAGAGATGCACCAATATGACATTTTTGCCCAATACCGATATCCAAAATTGTCCTTGCCAAAAAAAAAAGATAACGATATTTAAACATTTTTGCGGTCTTTTAAGCATTCTAGTACAGTTAAATAGTTGCACACATGGACGTAGCGGTCTAAGGCACTGCATCTCAGTGCAAGAGGCGTCACTACAGTTCCTGGTTCAAATCCAGGCTGTATCACATCTAGCCGTGATTAGGAGTCCCATGGGGGGTGCACAATTGGCCCAGCGTTGTCCGGGTTTGGCCCAGGTAGGCCGTCATTGTAAATAAGAATTTGTTCTTAACTGACTTGCCTAGTTAAATAAAGGTTACACCACACTGACCAGAAAGTTATTTTGTTGGCATTTACGTATTTCCCCTTTACCAGTAAAACAATCAAAACCTATTTATTTCACTTGCTGTTTCGTTGTTCACTCTTTTCATTCTCAACCAGGATTTCATCATACATGTCAAGTAGTGAAGTTTCAGCTCTGTCTGTCCGTGGCCTCTCTTCCTCGGTGCGTGTCCGTTTCCATCTTGTCCAGCTGTGTATGTAACATTTCACGTAAACCCTGTTTCTTGTCTGCATCAAAGTAGCGGTCCTTGCACCTAGCATCGAGCATGGTGGCGACACTGTAAAGAGGCTCAGAGAATACCACCGAATCGCATGTTCACAGCCTCAAGTACTTTTGTAAGTTTTAACCCCACGGTCTGTGTGGGCAGTTTTGTCGAGCAGGCGTTTCAATGCTATGACAGGGTATCACGTCTGCTGCAGACACAGTTGATTAGCTTATTTCTCCAGTCAGTTGTTGGAATTACGCTAGGAGTATGACAACCAGCACATTCCTGAGCATGCAATGTGCTGTCAGACTCGGCATGCTCATGGGGCTGACATCGCTGGTCCAAATGTCAGTCGTGAAGCTAAAGCAGTGACATGGATGTGTTTCAACAATACTGTGTAACTCCGGTAGGGCAACATCTGAAAAATGGTGCCTGCTTGGTAGCGTGTACCGGTGCTCGACCAGCCGGCGAAAGAGAACATCATCCACGACAGAGAAGGGTTGATTTTCAAGGGCAGTGAATTCCATTATCTTGGCGTTAATGGATTTCCCCTTTTGAGTTGTCCAGCTGAAATGTTCTTACTCTTTCAAATGATGCTGGACTTGAACTTGTTTAGTTGTTGGAAGTGTGCGCTTGGTATTTTTCTGCTTTTGTTCTGTGCAGCGCTGTATTTATTTTCGTAGCATCATCAACCTACGTTTATATAAACTCAGAAAAAACAGAAACGTCCTCACTGTCAACTGCGTTTATTTTCAGCAAACTTAACATGTGTAAATATTTGTATGAACATAACAAGATTCAACAACTGAGACAAACTGAACAAGTTCCACAGACATGTGACTAACAAATGGAATAATGTGTCTCTGAACAAAGGGGGGTCAAAAGTAACAGTCAGTATCTGGTGTGGCCACCAGCTGCATTAAGTACTGCAGTGCATCTCCTCCTCATGGACTGCACCAGATTTGCCAGTTCTTGCTGTGAGATGTTACCCCACTCTTCCACCAAGGCACCTGCGAGTTCCTGGACATTTCTGTTGGAAATGGGCCTAGCCCTCACCCTCCCATCCAACAGGTCCCAGACGTGCTCAATGGGATTGAGATCCGGGCTCTTCACTGGCCATGGCAGAACACTGACATTCCTGTCTTGCAGGAAATCACGCACAGAACGAGCAGTATGGCTGGTGGCATTGTCATGCTGGAGGGTCATCTCAGGATGAGCCTGCAGGAAGGTTACCACATGATGTCTTCCCTGTAACGCACAGCATTGAGATTGCCTGCAATGACGACAAGCTCAGTCCGATGATGCTGTGACACTCCGCCCCAGACCATGATGCACCCTCCAAATCGAACCCGCTCCAGAGTACAGGCCTCGGTGTAACGCTTCTTCCTTTGACGATAAACGGTAATCCCACCATCACCCCTGGTGAGACAAAACCGCGACTCGTCAGTGAAGAGCACTTTTTGCAAGTCCTGTCTGGTCCAGCGACGGTGGGTTTGTGCCCACGTTGTTGTCGGTGATGTCAAATCAAAATCAAATGTATTTATAAAGCCTTTACATCAGCTGATATATCAAAGTGCTGTACAGAAACCCAGTCTAAAACCCCAAACAGCAAGCAATGCGGGTGTAGAAGCACGGTGGCTAGGAAAAACTCCCTAGAATGGCCAGAACCTAGAGAGGAACCAGGCTATGAGGGGTGGCCAGTCCTCTTCTGGTTGTGCCGGGTGGAGATTATAACAGAACATGGCCAAGATGTTCATAGATGATCAGCAGGGTCAAATAATAATAATCAGTGGTTGTCGAGGGTGCAACAGGTCATCACCTCAGGAGTAAATGTCAGTTGGCTTTTCATAGCCGACCATTCAGAGTATCTCTACCGCTCCGGCTGTCTCTAGAGAGTTGAAAACAGCAGGCCTGGGACAGGTAGCATGTCCGGTGAACAGGTCAGGGTTCCATAGCCGCAGGCAGAACAGTTGAAACTGGAGCAGCAGCACTGTCAGGTGTACTGGGGACAGAGTCATCAGGCCAGGTAGCCCTGAGGCATGGTCCTAGGGCTCAGGTCCTCCAAGAGAGAATTAGAGCATACTTAAATTCACACAGGACACTGGATAAGACAGGAGAAATACTCCAGATTTAAGACTGACCCTAGCCCCCCGACACAAACTACTGCAGCATAAATACTGGAGGCTGAGACAGGAGGGGTCGGGAGACACTGTGGCCCCACCCGACGATACCCCCGGACAGGGCCAAACAGGCAGGATATAATGGCTCGTGAGGACCAGCCTATTGCGGACAGTCTGAGCACTGATGGAGGGATTGTGCTTTCCTGGTGTAACTCGGGCAGTTGTTGTTGCCATCCTGTACCTGTCCTGCAGGTGTGATGTTCGGATGTACCGATCCAGTGCAGGTGTTGTTACACGTGGTCTGCCACTGCGAGGATGATCAGCTGTCCGTCCTGTCTCCCTGTAGTGCGTCTTAGGCGTCTCACAGTACGGACATTGCAATTTACTGCCCTGGCCACATCTGCAGTCCTCATGCCTCCTTGCAGTATGCCTAAGGCACGTTCACGCAGATGAGCAGGGACCTTGGGCGTCTTTCTTTTGGTGTTTTTCAGAGTCAGTAGAAAGGCCTCTTTACTGTCCTAAGTTTTCATAACTGTGACCTTAATTGCCTACCGTCTGTAAGCTGTTAGTGTCTTTACGACCGTTCCACAGGTGCATGTTCATTAATTGTTTCTGGTTCATTGAACAAGCATGGGGAACCGTGTTTAAACCCTTTACAATGAAGATCTGTGAAGTTATTTTGATTTTTACGAATTCTCTTAAAGACAGGGTCCTGAAAAAGGTCAGTTTCTTTTTTTTGCTGAGTTTAGGTATGCACGTCTGCTTTGACACTGGTTTTACACATCGGCATTAAACTAGACATCGGGCCGATGATGATGTTGTCATTTTTAGTTAATATCGGTCGATTCCGATATGCTCAGTTTTATTTATATATTTTTATATCGTGCATCCCTAGTCACCAGTGTACCTGGGTGGGGGTCCCTGGGCAAGAAAAGTTTGAGGGCACAATGTGCTTCTGAAGTAGCTATAATTAATTTAGAGTTGATATATCTCAATCGGTGTTCCTGGCGCTCCTACATTTTTTTTTTTAAGTTGGGAGTACCAGTGCTACCAATTACTTTTAAAAAAAAAATGTAGAGCCCTGCATGGGGGCCATATTGGATAGGCACATTGCCAACAATGAACTTGGTATTTAACATGGGATAATCCGCAACAGAGCCCGAAGAACATCTTGTCCATGATGACATTTAATAACTAATGAACTGCAGATTTCTAAATGAGGCTCTGTCATGAACAGTCATCTGTTCAGTCTGACACACACTGCTGCGGAAAGACTTGTGACTCACATTAGAGTGGAGAGAACACCCACATATCTGTGTACAGGTAATATCCTGAAACCATGGTTCTGAATTTGCATCATCAAATGCACATGCTTGAGCCAGATCTGCTCAACTCTATTTATTCAAAAGATAATAATTCAGTCTACCAGTAGTCTTAACAGTGCTGCAGAGAGAGCATAAAATCCTGCTTTATATCCTAATCCCTTTGTTATTCTCATTAGATAAGGCCACTTGTGTAAAGTCATATTTCCCTGTTGCTGAAATACTATTTCTGTGTTTGGAGTAAAGAGAATTGAGACTTGGAATGTACTGTTTATGTAGCTCAGCAGTTAAGAGCGTTGTGCCAGTAACTGAAAGGCCGCTGGTTTGAATCCCCTTGCTGAATAGGTAAAAGTCTGTCTGTGCCCTTGAGCAAGGCACTTAACCCTAATTGCTCCTGTAAGTTGCTCTGGGTAAGGGTGTCTGTTAAATGACTAAAATGTCATTGGGGCCTGGTTTTAAAGGGAATTTCTGTTCAGTTGCTGCTGCTGAGCATTTTAGTTGCTGCTGAGAAGGCATTACTCCTTCTTATACAGCATGCTTCCTTCTCTTCCTTTCTGTGACCTCATCCCTCTCTTTTCTTCCTGAGGGAAGTTACAGCAGAAAGCTTTTATCTGTTGCCATGTAGTTAGTTATGAATGCCAACGTTAATCAGAACTCATTGTTGTATTTGTTCTCAGGCCCCTTGTAAGTGACCCTGCTTGTTTGTTTACGTGATGTGGTGGTTTGGACAACTCAGTTTCACTACAGTTAACTGAAACAGTGAAACCACTATATCCTTATTGCTCAGGAGGATATTAATCATGAATATGAGTGCTGGTTCCAACAAGCCTCTGTTCTGGGAATAGCTTGTTAGCTCATGCAAATGAGTCGTGATAAAAAATAAAATAAAAACCTGCCGCAACCAGATGAGAGTTAGTGAGTCAGTATATGCGACTCTGAATTCAACCAACTCTGATCACTTGTTTTTTGTCATTCCATCCACTGACTGTTATTACCAGAAAGTGTGTTTCTGTGTGACGGTTGTTGTACCAGAGCTATAGAGGCTGGCAGACCTCAGAGCTGTATGGTTCAACCAGGGAGACTGAGATGGGACTGTGTGTGTCTGTCAGGTATTGTTTTTGACCAGTGGCTATAGGTCACACAGACCCCCCACCCCCATTATCTGTGGGTTGGCCAGCCGGGTAGACAGGGTGAGAATGGCCCAGATTGCCCATTCGGCCCAAAGCATCCTGCTATATAACCCCAGCGAGTCTCAGAATGACGGAGAGCTTTGGTCTACCCGACTGTCTGGCTGAGTAGATGGGGGGGTTACGAGGACCATTTAACTTCTTGGTTCATGAAATTGCTTTCTCCGTTTTTCTTTTGCTGTTGTTCTGCTACATGCTGTCTGCCAAGGGTGTTCAAATCCTGCCCTGCAGGTTCACAGACAGACCGTAGGGCTGTTTGAAAACATGCAGAAACTTCACTTGTTTTTCTGAACAATGCGGTTGTCTTCCCCCAAAAAGTGTAGTTTAGTGACTAAATTACAGCAGTTATCTTATAAAGTGTTCAACATTCAAATTCAGTCCTGTGACAGTCTGACTACACCGCTCGCGTTGCAAAATACATTTAGAAATCTATATTATTCAATTATTGCACCCACACTGCTCGCGCGTGCCAATGAGCGTCTGCGTTGCCAAGGACTAAAATCGAAGTCAGTTCTATTTGTGACGCAGATCGCGCTGCATGTCCTGCCTCTCCCATCTCCTCATTGGTTTATAGAAGCAGGTACCCACGTGCCATCTCCTCATTGGTTTATAGAAGCAGGTACCCACGTGTCATCTCCTCATTGGTTTATAGAAGCAGGTACCCACGTGCCATCTCCTCATTGGTTTATAGAAGCAGGTACCCACGTGCCATCTCCTCATTGGTTTATAGAAGCAGGTACCCACGTGCCATCTCCTCATTGGTTTATAGAAGCAGGTACCCACGTGCCATCTCCTCATTGGTTTATAGAAGCAGGTACCCACGTGCCATCTCCTCATTGGTTTATAGAAGCAGGTACCCACGTGCCATCTCCTCACTGGTTTATAGAAGCAGGTACCCACGTGCCATCTCCTCATTGGTTTATAGAAGCAGGTACCCACGTGCCATCTCCTCATTGGTTTATAGAAGCAGGTACCCACGTGCCATCTCCTCATTGGTTTATAGAAGCAGGTACCCACGTGCCATCTCCTCATTGGTTTATAGAAGCAGGTACCCACGTGCCATCTCCTCATTGGTTTATAGAAGCAGGTACCCACGTCCCATCTCCTCATTGGTTTATAGAAGCAGGTACCCACGTGCCATCTCCTCATTGGTTTATAGAAGCAGGTACCCACGTGCCATCTCCTCATTGGTTTATAGAAGCAGGTACCCATTGGTTATACCCACGTGGGTGACTGAAAGACGAACGAGACCAGTGGCGGTAATGCACCTAATTTATGAAAGTTGCAATATAAAGTCAAGAGAAGAAAAAGACCGGAATGAAGAGAGATGACTAGAAACGATTAATATAATTGGTTCAGAGTTTGTTTTGATATTTTAACCTGCTTGTCGTGATTGCGTTTGGTGTGGGGGGACAAAATACTTTTATGCAAGCTTCCGTGTAAGCTAGCAGGATCTTGCTTCCTTATTTGCGATTCATCACACTCGTGATATCCTGTTACCTTTGGCTGTTTGTAGTTCTGCAGATTGAAATTGTTTACTCTGTGGTTTGATCATTGTGGGGGTTGTTAGCTGTAATATGTTCGTAGTAGGACTGTAAACACTGTACTGGCTTTTATAACGCACCGTTTTATTTTTACTGTACTGGTGTGTGGAGTTTATAGTGAAAGCGGTAGGGTTATGGTTGAGTTTGTAATATATAAGTACCAGGCAAAGGTTTGGACACCTACTCATTTGTTTAATAAAAAAAAAAAATCTTCACTTTTCTTCAATGTAGAATAATAGAAGACATCAAAACTATGAAATAACACATAAGGAGTAATGTAGTAACCAAAAAAGTGTTAAACAAATCAGTGTCCGAAATTAACTTTTTGTCTTTTTTGTCTCTTTTTTTTATGGCCAAAATAATAAATTGCCTTTGTCAAATATATACATTAATTTCAGTACATGTCATTGAGATAATAAGGTATTATGTTGAATACAAACTTAAAGAAGAGGCCAGAGCAAAATTTTAAACAATTATTTTAATATATTGATCAACGGTTAATCAAATCAAGTTTATTTGTAGAGCACATTTTTAAAAATTGTAGTTGACCAAAAGTGCTGTACAGAGTGCAAAAATGCCAAACAGTGGGCACACAATGATATAAACAAAACATATCAGATACAATGAATAAAAATACATAGAAGTCAAAACAGGGCAACAACAACGGTAAGATACAATTATGAGAAGTGCAGTGGACATAGAACTGGTGTGCTCTCCTGATACAAAGGGGAAGCAGGTCTACAAATCCTTTACTTTGAGTAGAAATACCCTGATAAAATACAGGTAAAATAGAGTATTATCAGATGCTGGTTAATTTTGGCTGTGGCTAAATTTAATTTCCCAGCCTGAGTACAACTGAGGAAGTCTTGAACTCAAAATTCTACTGAAGTATTTGCTATTAAATTTGAAGGTTTTGTAAACCTATCAGATGCTTAATCATTTTAATTAACTTAAACCTCATCAGACTCCTCATTCTCTACCGCAATCACCCTCTTTGCACGGTCCATGAAGTCGGACCTCATGCTCCTGACAGAGTCCTGGTGTCACAGCTTTAATCGGATCATACTCCCTGATCTCTGGAGAGGACTGCTGGACCATAAGGAGATCTGACAGTGTATCAGACCTTAGGTTGGACCGCCAATCGGTTTTCACTTGTTTCATGGTATTAAAACCTCTTTCACATTCAGCTGTGGAGGCAGGGAAGGACAGGAGCAGGTCAACCAATGCCAGCAAATCAAGGCAGTAATGCTGATGGCTCCTGTTGACACGGAACCAGGACATCTTCTGCAGGGACTGGGGCTCTTGGTACATCAGCAACTTCAGGACAGTCCACTGGTCAGGGATCCTTTCAACATGGATGCCAGAGGTCTCCAGGACAGGCTTGAAGTGGTCCACCAGGGTTTCCAGTTCAGTGTCACCAACATCTAGAATAATTGTATACATTACAACAAGATCATGCCGTTTTAATTTTCAAACTATAAAAATATGATGATGAACCTAACCTGACTGCCCTGTAATACAAAACATAAAGTAACCTGCTGCACCTCCTGACTCTGGCCAGTTGGTGAAGCTGAACATCTTGGTGGCACACAGGACCCCTACACTGGCGTCCTGGAACCTGTCAGTCATACTCTCGACTAGTCTGTCAAGTATTTTGTCCTGTGAGGTGACGAGGGTTTACGGTCACCTCTGGTCAGCAAAATTCCCTCGTATCTGTTGGCCATTGTGGCCTTCATCATGGGCCCTTCTCTGACGATAAAAGGCTCATTTTACCATCCTTTCAGAATTTTCCTTTACAACACACTCTCACTCCCTCTCTTATTGACGTAATCCTTTCTCTGAAGGTAAGTATTTCTTATTGCAGCTTAAATTAACATACCTGGTTTTGTACTTAAGTACTGCCTGTGTTGAGCACAAAGGAGCTGTGGGCTTCTGCTATGGTGATGGTGGACCTCTGCAGACAGGCGCACAGGTTGCTCAGGTGTGTTAGTGTGTCATGCAGGAAGCCACAGAACCGGAAAATAACAGCCTCCCTCGCAGTACAGTAGTATTTCCTGGCCTTGGCCTGCTGGACACGTCGGACATTTTGGGCATCGGCATATTGAATCTGAAATGCATAAAGAACAAAGACATACAAATAGACAATTAATTGCTGTCCAAGTAAAACTATATTAGATATGACACTTTATCAGTGCATAAAGCATTGAAACATGATGTTACCATTGTAACTGTGTTATTTACTGGACATTACATATTGATGATGACCTTTGGAGACTTAGCATAGCAATCTAGAGCCACTACCTGTTCCAGGTGCTGGACACGCCCCTGGTAACTTCAAATATTACGTGCACTGGAGCACTTCCTGTGTTCTACCCTCTGGGTCCTGCCAATTCTGGTGGGCAACAGTGGTGTGTGCCCAAGAGCCTGGAAGCTGTTTACCAGGTTTGCCCTGTTCAGTGGGCTGGTGTGGTAGAAGGTGTAGAGTCCACTGAGGAGGTCTTAAACTTTCTGAAACATCACATTGGACCGGATGGCATCAGAAAAGGTCAGTTCTAGGCGGTGTGCTATACAGTGGATGCCGATGATGTAGGCCCCGTCCCCCTGCAGCCGGCTGACCACACCATTCTTGGTTCCGGTCATCACAGCAGCTCCATCTGTTCCCAGAGCGACCAACTTGCTCCCCCACTCATCACACACACCCTCCATGATGGCACTGATGGCGTTGCTTATGTGTGCCGCGTCTACCTTCGCCACCGACTTGATGCCAACAAACTTGACTCGATCTTGCCCTTGTGACAGAATCTGACACAAACCAACTCCTCTTTCACAGAACTGTCTGTGGAGCCATCTGACATGATGGAGAGAAATTTGGTGTTTTTCAGATTCTCTGTTTCTCTCCACCTCTGCAATATGGTGCATAAACTCTGGCAGGCATGCTTCTCATTTCTATATGTTGAGCACACATCGATTCCTTTCTTTTTTCATCCAAACTGCAAAAATCAAAACATCAAATGAATTCAACAATAATTAAATATACACTCATGTTATCCAATATAGCTGTCAGTTGGTTGTGCTAAATTATCCTTCTACCCTTTGTTTACTTAAGGATCAACACTATACCAGCCTTAAAGTCAATAGTGTCACAATGCTTTAAAATGGAAACGGCATCTGGAGACAAACATTAAAATAGAATGTTACAGAGCCATAGGAAAGCATCAGTAGGCCTATCGTATGGTATTTATACACTATTTTGAGGTGAAACGGTGCTTATCAAGAGTTGAGAAATAACCTACAATACTGGACCACGGCTTGAAAAAGACTTGAAAAAACTAGCTACAAAGTCCTAGTCTAGCTACAAGAGTAACAACATTTTCACTTTCTCGCACAGCCACTCCAAGTGAGAAAATGGTCTCGCCTTCTTGCCAATGGCATGTACAGTCCTAAACAGTATCTTCGTGCTGGTCTGCTCTGACATTGCCAATAGCGCCTTCACAGAGGGTGTCAAGAGGGGAGGCTCCGATTTGCCTACGTGTCTGTGTCCTGGGCTCAATGTGACACTTGCTGTGTTCATGGTTGTTGGTTGTTCACGATTGTTCTCCAGCTTCATCGTTTTATTTCCAATGACAAATTAGTTGTTTCTGCTTTTATTTTTTGCGTGCTGGCGACACAGATGCACTCATCACCACAGCCTCAGCATCATACTGTAGCCAGCCTCTTGAAACTCCTTTATCTCCAAACCTCCGTTTCTCTCACAACTTTCTTTTTTTCATGTGATTCGTCCTCCTTCGAGGTCGGTGGGTTTTCGTTTCAAAGGTTGGCTTACTCCAGGTAAATGTCGCCACATAACAGCTACTTAATGAACGGTAGCTAGCAGCAGACCTGTGGCAAGTGAGCATTGTCGAGTAGCTGATGTCCCGTACGGTAAACAGTGCTGCGAAACTAGGAGCACTAGAGACTGTCTGTGGCTGGAAAACATGAGTCATTTCCTTCGAGCCATCATGCCAGATATTTTATTACATGACTAATTTGGTACAAGCAAATCAAAATATTTTATATTTGAGATTCTATAAAGTAGCCACTCTTTTCCTTGATGAAAGCATTGCATACACTTGACTTTCTCTCAACCAGCTTCATGAGGTAGTCACCTGGAATGAATTTCAAGTAACAGGTGTGCCTTGTTAAAAGTTCATTTGTGGAATTCCTTTCCTTCTTAATGCATTTGAGCCAATCAGTTGAGTTGTGACAAGGTAGGGGTGGTATACAGAAGATAGCCCTATTTGGTAAAAGACCAAGTCCATATTATGGCAAGAACAGCTCAAATAAACAAAGAGCAGTCCATCATTACTTTAAGACATGAAGGTCAGTCAATCCGGAAACTTTCAAGCACTTTTAAAGTTTCTTCAAGTGCTGTCGCAAAAACCATCAAGTGCTATGATGAAACTGGCTCTCATGAGGACCGCCACAGGAAAGGAAGACCCAGAGTTACCTCTGCCGCAGAGGATAAGTTCATTAGAGTTACCGGTCTCACTTACAGCCCAAATAAGTGCTTCAGAGTTCAAGTAAGACACATCTCAACATCAACTGTTCAGGGGAGACTGTGTGAATCAGGCCTTCATGGTTGAATTGCTGCAAAGAAACCAATACTAAAGGATACTAATAAGGAGAGACTTGCTTGGGCCAAGAAACATGATTAATGGACATTAGACCGATGAAAATCTGTCCTTTTGGTCTGATGAGTCCAAATGTGAGATTTTTGGTTCCAACCGCTGTGTCTTTGTGAGATGCCGAGTAGGTGAATGGATGATCTCCGCATGTGTGGTTTCTACCGTGAAGCATGGAGGTGGTGTGGTGGTGCTTTGCTGGTGACACTGTCTGTGATTATTATTTAGAATTCAAGGCACACTTAACCAGAACGGCTACCACAGCCATCTGCAACAATCTGGTTTGCGCTTAGTGGGGCTCATTTGTTTTTCAAAAGGACAATGACCTAACACACCTCCAGGCTGTGTAAGGGATATTTGACCAAGAAGCATAGTGGTGGAGTGCTGCATCAGATGACCTGGCCTCCACAATCACCCAACCTGGTTTGGGATAAGTTGGACCGCAGAGTGAAGGAAAAGCAGCCCAACAAGTGCTCAGCAAATGTGGGAACTCCTTCAAGACTGTTGGAAAAGCATTCCAGGTGACTACCTTGTGAAGCTGGTTGAGAGAATGCAAAGCTGTCATCAAGGCAAAGGGTGGCTACTTTGAAGAATATAAAATATATTTTGATGTAACACTTTTTTGGTTACTACATTATTCCATATGTGTTATTTCATCGTTTTGGTGTCTTCACTATTATTCTACAATGTAGAAAATAGTAAAAATAAAGAAAAACCCTTCAATGTTTTTGACTGGTATTGTATAAGGTAAGGAAGAGTAGTGTTCTGGAGAGACGAGGGTGTGTGGGTGAATAGCACATGGAAGTTTGGAGGGATTGATTTGTTTTTATTGAACCTTTTATTTAACTAGACTTTCTCCCAGCGACCGCCGCCTTTTCTCGTCTTTTTCTCTCCTGTATAAACTCTGAGCTGTTTTCTCTCCTATCCTGCTGCACTCCTCCTCTCAGCACTTAGACTGTTTACCACAGCTAGCTCTAAACCAGCCACTCTCTCATCCGTGTGTCTTTCCCTGTGTGCATGCGCGTCTGATATCCGAGTGGGCTGTGTGTAGGAGGGAGATCTCTACCGGCAGTGCAGTATCAATGTTCATTCTGTACATTGTGTACGTCTATCTAATGTTTAGAGGTAATACACACACACACACACACACACACACACACACACACACACACACACACACACACACACAGAGAACCATCCAGTCATCTCATCCTGCTCCCTTATCGCTTCTAAATATATCTGTATATTTATATTGTACGTGTTAGTTGATATACCTTTAGTCACCCACCCTTCCCTGAAGCTGTTGAAGCACTGTCCACATTAACTACACAGCTATAGGCCTGTCTATTGATCCACGAGATTATACACAAGTCTTTCTCTCGCTCTCTCTTTTACCTTGTCAGCTCGGGGATTCAATCCAGCAACCTTTCAGTCACTGGCCCAATTCTCTTACGACTAGGCTACCTGGCGCCCCAAGGCTACCTGCTGCCCCAGTAGAAGGTCAACTTTTCTGTAGTAGAAGATGTAGGCTATGTATAGTACAGGTAAATATTGTAGTATGGTATACAATATAGACCTCGATCTCTGTATAAGGGATGTATAAGGGAGTGTTTTATGAGTTATTGTTCCCCTGCTGTGCCCTCTGACGCGTACATACACTGACGGACGGACACACACTGTGGATTTTCCTATCAGCTCTCATTAGATCACATGACTGCATCGGTGCGTCTGTCTCCTGGCGAGACAGCACTCCGGAGCGACGTTCCCAATGCTGCATTCCCATGGCCTTTGATCCCTGTCTGGCACCGCTGCGCCGCTTTCCACTGTCACGTTCACCTAGTGTGTGTGTGTGTGTGTGTGTGTGTGTGTGTGTGTGTGTGTGTGTATATTTGAGGTGAGCACAGTGCGGATGCGCGTGATGTAGCTTAATTGGCTTGCAAAGTTGGCAATGTGCCTGACAAGTTGTCTGAGTGAGAATGCATTGTATAAGCACTTTTTGACAACTGCTAATGTAAAAAGTAAATTAGATTGATTGTTCTTTACGGCAACAACCTTGGCAAGAGAAGAACCAGGGAGAGGAGAGAGAAGGGTTGTGCCAATCAATTCTTTAGAGGATAGGTGACCATGACAGTAAGGACTTGAGCCACGACAAATGGGTTAACAAACATCAGGTTAACCCTCCTACCTGAGTAACCTGACTATGTCCTAGATACTTTCCCAATCCCTTCAAATACGTCCCAGTCTCTCATCCCTAATTCATTGATTGGAAGAGTTATTTTCTGCCACTATGGTGTTTACAATACAGAGCTGATGAGAGCAGTTGATGTTGATAAGAGTTTGCCAACCACAGGTTTGTTTCCACTCATGTTGGTACCCACGGCAGCAGGCCATGACAGAGTTGCACGCTTACGAACTGTGTGCCCGTGTCACAGCAGCTGCTAATGGCAGAGGCTGACAGAGATATGAACGTCTTCTTGCACATTCAAGGCTGTTTTTGTTTGTTTGTTTTTGTCTGTCGAATAAAATCAAATTTTATTTGTCACATGCGCTGAATACGAGTGTGGACTTTACCGTGAAATGCTTACTTACGAGCCCTTTACCAACAATGCAATTTAAAAAGAAAGAAAATTAACAAATAGATAAAGAAAATAGTAACACAAAATAACACAATAAAATAACAATACCGAGGCTATATACAAGGACTAGTGGTACCGAGTCAGTGTTGTTGCGGTCGGAGGCCGAGCATTTGCCATACCAAGCGGTGATGCAGCCAGTCAGGATGCTCTCGATGGTGCAGCTGTAGAACCTTTTGAGGCTATGAGGGCCCATGCCAAATCTTTTCAGTCTCCTGAGAGGGAATAGGCTTTGCCGTGCCCTCTTGGACTGTGTTGGTGTGTTTGGACCATGATCGGTCCTTAGTGACGTGGACACCCGAGGAACTTGAAGCTCTTGACCGTTTCCACTATAGTCCCGATTTATGGGAATGGGGGTGTGCTCGGCCCTCTGTTTCCAGTAGTCCACGATCAGCTCCTTTTGTCTTGCTGACGTTGATGGAGAGGTTGTTGTCCTGACACCACATTGCCAGCCCTCTGACCACCTCCCTGTAGGCTGTCTCGTCATTTGTGATCAGGCCTACCGCCATCAGCAAACTTAATGATGGCGTTGGAGTGTGTGTGTGGCCACACAGTCGTGGGTGAACAGGAGGGGGACCTGTGTTGAGGGTCAGCAGGAGGATGTGTTGTTGCCTTGTGTTGTTGCCTACCTTCCCCACCTGGGGGTAGTACGTCAAAGTACAGTTGAAGAGGGATGTGTTTAATCCCAGGGTCCTTACTTTAGTGATGAGTTTAGAGGGCACTATGCTGTTGAACGCTGAGCTTTAGTCAATGAACAGCATTCTCACATAGGTGTTCCTTTTGTCCAGATGGGAAAGGGCAGTGGAGTGCATGGAGTGCAATAGAGATTGGGTCATCTGTGGATCATTTTTTTTAATTGAACCTTTATTTTAACCAGGAAACATATTGAGACCTATGTCTCTTTTACAAATGTGCCCTGAATATACTACATAAATATACACATTATACCTAAACATATACACATTCAAATACACAGTCATGGGAAGCACAAATAAAACATCACAAATCACCCAGAAAAACAGTTACATTCCTCCACAAATAAGTCTCCAATAAATACTTTAAATTGCCCAAACGGCACCAGATCATAAAGATGAAATGTATTTTGTTGCAACAATACGGTGCATTAAAACTAAAAGCAGATTTACCAAGCTCAATGCAGACCCTAGGAACCTCGAGGTAACCAGTCCTGTGAACAGGTTAGACAGCTCACGTGTCTATACTTCAACAGCAAATTTAGTTAAAATGGAAGTTTATGAAGTAGGGCCTTGTAAACAAAAAAAGGGGTAATGTAGAGATTCATGGGTTTGTAGCGAAGTACAGCCAACCTTTTGATACAGGATACAGTGATGAGTATGAAACTGTCACTTGTAACAAAACGAAGGGCACTATGGTAGATGGCATCTAAGGTTTAAGAGTAGTAGCAGCTGCACTTTGATAAATAATATCACCATAATCAAAAACAGATAAGGTTGACTGAATAATCTGCTTCCTATTGCTTGGAGAAAGGCACAATCTGTTTCTGTAGAAAAAGCTAACTTTAAATCTTAACTTGTTAACCAGCTCATCTGTTTTTTAAAACGGTAAATCTATATCAATCCAAATGCTGAAGTATTTATATGCAGGTACACGTTCACAAAGGGAGACTCCCTTTGATGGTGTTGATATGAGCCATGACCAGCTTTTCAAAGTATTTCATGGCTACAGATGTGAGTGCTATGGGGCGATAGTCATTTAGACAGGTTAACTTGGCTTTCTTGGGCACAGGGACTATGGTGGTCTGCTTGACGCGTGAGTATTACAGACTGGGTCAGGGAGAGGTTGAAAATGTCAGTGAAGACACTTGCTAGCTGGTCAGCGCATGCTCTGAGTATGCATTCTGGTAATCCGTCTGGCCCTGTGACCTTGTGAATGTTAACCTGTTTAAAGGTCTTACTTACATCGGCTACGGAGAGCGTGATCACACAGTCGTCCGGAACAGCTGGTGCTCTCATGCATGGTTCAGTGTTGCTGGCCTTGACGTGAGCATAGAAGGCATTTAGCTCGTGTCATTGGGCAGCTCCCTTTTGTAATCGGTGATAGTTTGCAAGCCCTGCCACATCCAACGAGCATCGGAGCCGGTGTAGTAGGATTCGATCTTGGTCCTGTGTTGACACTTTGCCTGTTTGATGGCAGCGGGATTTCATTTAAGTGTCCAAATTTGTGTTCTGCTCTTTGAAAGCGGCAACTCCATCCATGGCTTCTGGTTAGGATATGTATGTACGGTCACTGTGGGACTACTTTGTCAATGCACTTATTAATGAAGCCGTTGACTGATGTGGTAAACTCCTCAATGCCGGCAGATGAATTCCGGAACATATTCCAATCTGTGCTAGAGAAACAATCCTGTAGCTTAGCGTGCGCTTAATTGGACCACTTCCGTATTGAGCGCATCACTGGTACTTCCTGTTTGAGTTTTTTCTTATAAGTGCAGAAGGTTAGAATTAGGGTCAGATGGAGGGCGTGGGAGAGCTTTGTATGCGTCTCTGTTTGGTGGAATAGTTTTTTTCCGCCTCTAGTTGCACAAGAGACATGCTGGTAGAAATGAGCTAAACGGATTTCGGTTTCCTTGCATTAAAATCACTGGCCACTTGGAGCGCTGCACCTGGTTAAGTATTTTCTTGTTTGCTTATGGCCCCATTCAGCTCGTTGAGTGTGGTCTTAGTTCCAGCATCAGTTTGTGGTGGTAAATAGACAGCTACAAAAAATATAGATAAACTCTCTTGATAAATAGTGTGGTCTACAGGTTATCATGAGGCATTCTAAGTCAGACGAGCAGAACCTCAAGACTTCCTTAATATTGGAGATCAAGCATCAACTGTTGTTGACCAAAAGAGACAACCCCCCCCCCCCCCTCCCCTCAGTTACCGGACGCAGCTGTTCTGTCCTGCCGATGTATAGAAAAAACAGCTAGATTTATATTTTTCATGGCTTTGTTTAGCCACGACTCAGTGAAACATATTTCAGTTCTTCAGATCACGTTGATAGGATAGGCTCGAACGGAGCTCATCCAGTTTATTTACCAGTGATTCCACGTTCGCCAAGAGAACGGAGGGTAATGGCAACTTATCCACTCGCCGTCGCAGTCTCGTTTGATATCCCGCATGCCAACCCCTATAGCGCCTCCTCTGCCGAGTGACGGGGATTTGGGCCTGGTCTGCGATTAGCATTATGTCCTGGTCTGCGATTAGCATTATGTCCTGGTCTGCGAATTAGCATTATGTCCTGGTCTGGGATTAGCATTATGTCCTGGTCTGGGATTAGTCATTTCTGGTTTGATGTCCAGAAGCTCTTTTCTGTATATGAAACAATTGCCAAAACATGATGTATTAACAAAGTTAGAATCAGCGCAAAAAACACACACAAAATAGCACAATTGGCCAGGAGCCCGTAAAACGGTGGCCGTCCCCTCCGGCGCCATTATGTCTGTCACTCCAATGGGTTTAGTAGCCTAAGTGCTGTTAGCATGGTACTGTAGTGTTGGCATGGGGCAGTTCCTGACGGAGCAGCTCTGAGTAATACAGAAGGCTATACAGTCAAGTTTATTGTTGTTGTTTCTGACTGTACCAGGTAGAAGTTGCTTTTAGCCACAGATCTAGGAACAGCCTATTCTACCCAATCCTAAACATTAAAGAGCTGTTCTGGGAGAGACTGGCCCTGTGATCTCTCACACTGTCACGCAACATATACAACTTTCTGGAGATAGTTATGGCTAAGAACAAAATAACTGTTATTTGGTGACATTAGGTGTGTGTGTGGTACAATGTATTTTAGTAATGCATGCAGTAGGCTAATTGTGGATCTGTGCTATACGGTCTGCCTGCAATGTAAGTTTATTGTGAGTCAAATAAGTATTGTTTGAGCTTCATTCTGTTGCAGTGTGGTTTTGCAAGTCAATAACAAAGATGGTTTGGTGTGGGATTACTCTCTCTCAGCCTACACGCACCTCCTTTCCCTGGTCCTGATGCTGAAGCGTTTACTGCATTACAGCCTGCTGTGGGCCAGGACGTTAGAGACATTGAGGGGTGTGCTCGGTGTTCTGCTCTCTGACTGACTGAAACGTATCTGCCTAATGCACTGTGGTAACATACTGCTCTGCTGCAGGGGCTTAACCTAACCCCCTCTGTGTGACATCATGAGTCACGACCCGGAACTGCTCACTAACACACCACACACACCAGAGCAGCTCTTGTTGTTAAACTAGTCGTTGGATGGATTTGTACCACAGTAGCAGAGATGAATCACTGATAGAACACAGTGATCAAGTAGATTTGTGGATCAGGTACAGTGTGTGCTCTTGCAATACAGAACACAGTAGCTACGGTAGTGATCCCCTGTGGCTCAGTTGGTAGAGCATGGCGCTTGCAATGTGCAGTACTCATTTCTGCCACTACAGCTGGTAGATGATGTTTCAGACCCGCTAGCTGTTGCAGAACCTAGCAGTATCTACAGCCAAAACAGTGAAAATCCCCATATTTTGGGGATGCCCTCCTCCTCTAGCTCCAGCTGCCCTCCAAGTGATGCTCCGGTGAAGGAGATTATGTGGGATGAGCGGGCTTTGCAACTGCTATCCGGTGTTATTTATATCAAATCACTGGTAAAAACACATACAGAACCATACAGTATACGCACACAACAACACACACACACACACACACACACACACACACACACACACACACACACACACACACACACACACACACACACACACAGTGCTTGGTCTGTTAAGAGCTCTGCCCCCCTTGTGCGCAGACGGAATCTTTTTGTCTGCTTGGCCGTGGCTCTGCCCTACTTTAACAGCCCTGCTGGCATACTGCCTGGCCTGCACTCACTGTGGCCTGCACACGTGTCTCTCTCTACCTCTCTCTCGTTCTCTGTCTCTACCTCTCTCTCTCTTTACCTCTGTGTAGCTTTCTGTCTACCTCTCGATTACTAAAACGTTATCCTTTCTGTTTCTACCTCTAATTCTCTCTCCTGTTTGTCTTCGACTGTTGCTGGTTTAGTAGATGTGCTATATTGAGTATTAGTTTGGTTTTGATCTTTAATACGTACCTGAGCTCAGGAAGAAACAGCTGGACTCATGACCTTTTTGAACGTCTCAGTCTCTGTCCAAGTGTCCATGCATTTGGTGTCTCTAGGCATTGGAGACTTGGCAGTGATGGAGGTAAGATCCTTTGTCATCTACGTTTGGTGTCCAATGAGGGAGAAAGTGGGAAAATATGGTTTGTTAATAGAAATGCCACCAACTTACATTGTAGTGGTGTTCTCTACCGTCTCTACTTTGATGCTCCTCTCAGCACCACTCCCTCCCTGCCTACCTCGTACAACCCACTGAACCCAGAGAGTCCACCATCTCTAATCTGAGATCCAACTGCCGGCATCACAAGACTCCTCTCCAACCTCAGGGCCACACACACACATTGTTCTATTAACAGAACATTTTCAAATGGCATCAGCCTTCAGACCTCGGGCTAATAACTATGTTATTCATTATGGATGCTGTATGACTTCCAATTTTAGTAACTGTCTTTCTCTAATATGGTATTCAGATAAATGTTAGCTAACAATGGCAGAACTAGATGTCTAAATGTACAAAAATGATTTGTAGCATTGGTGCGCCCAACTTTAACAAGTTAGCACAACGTTACATTTATGAGCACCAGAGTTGTTTTTATTTTTAGCGTTTGAGATATAGCCTAAATTAATTCTAGATACTTCTGAAACAAGCGAGTAACCCTATAAATACGTTTATTTATTATAAAAAGCTAAAATGTTGATACAAATAACTGTCATTCAAATATAATGACAAAGAAATTTGTGGAAAATTAAGTTTCCACATGATGTAAAAGCACTATTTCCCTATTGATATCATAGACATTAAAACCAGTAGGTAGTGATCGAGCTGACGTCATCCACATATTCCTATGGAAAACGCCTGATGGTGCAGGAAGCCGGAAGAATTTGAAGCGCGCCAAAATATTGCGAAGGATCATGGTGAAAGTGGCTGTAACTAGCGACGGATCATGGTTGATGTAGTGATTTTCATCCTGCCCGAGAAAGTCAACCGGGAGCCTCTTCATAGCCTGCTGGCCCGTGATTGGTCTGTGTCAGCACGTGGTCCTGTGTGACGACAAATGTAGTAGTCAGAATTGATCGCAATTTAATTAAATATCTCGATTTGCAGGGAACTTTTACAATTCACAGTGGGGATGGAAGTTGATCATAGCAACAACATTTTTTACCCAAAACTGCGTAAAAATAAAAATGGGCCGTTCTGGCAATCGGAATTTACTTACGCTTTCTAGGGCAGACTAGGGTTTTTGACACGACTAGGTTGCTACGTAGTAGCCGACCAGCAGAGCTTGTGACTTCATGCTCCAGACCCGACAGTGGGGGCCTGGTTGAGATGCATTACATTGAACACTGTCTCTTTTTAAGAGCGTCACGTTTGCCATGATGACATGCAGGAGATCTGCCATTCATTCATTGCTATGATCATTGATCTCCTGAAGAAGCTGTCCCTTTTCCTCTCATTCTGTTCCCCAAATGTTTGGATATAGCCTACTGTTAAATTTACCAGGTTGTTGGCTAGCTAGCTAATGAGGTAACAAACATGACTGAACAAGGTGTTAAACTAGTGGTTTATGGCCTGCGAATAGTTTTAGAACAGCCCGCGACATGGTTTATCAATGAAAAATGCGACCTTCCCAATCCGCAACATGAAGAAAAAACAATTGGGAGGATATGCGATCAGAATGGTTGTGCTTTAGAGCCCTGGACGTTAAGTGCTCTGGAGGCTGAATGGTTCTGCTGCAGCTCTTCTGGTTCTTCTGTTAACTAAAACCAATTAACCATTTAAAACCCATTTGAAACTCCTACAGCAGCATCATAACCCAACCCATTACAGGCCAAAAAGTGTTACCATCCACCCAGCGACCTGTCAGTCGGTCTCCATGATGTACTTCATCCACAACCTGAAATAACAGCAACACTGTTTTCTGCCAACTGCCTCACTGCCAGCTAGTGGATGATCTATTCTCCCTCCTCTCCTTCCCTGTTATATTCACTTCTCTCCACCTTCTCCACCTACCTGCTAACTGGTGAGTCCCTGTTCCCTCCCTCTCTCTCTTGCTCACTCTCTCTTTCTCTGCTGACCCTATCAAATGAGAATAGGGGTGGTTGTATCAGTAGTAATGAGGTTAGCTGTGAGTAGAAAGGTCCTGACATATTTCATGCTATAGTTAGCTGTGGGTCATTTTAACACTCTTAATTAAGAGCTATCAGATGAAGGTGTTTAGTGTGCAGCTAGTTAGGCCACGCAGGACCTGCACCGAGCTACACCAGGCTACTGGGACTGCCTTGCATCACCGTCAGCAGCACCTGAGTTAGTTACTGGCTACCAAGGATCTGTCTTTGGGTTTGGAAACCTGTGCTTATGTGAGCGTTGTCATGCAGTGAGGTGTGTGTGTGTGTGTGTGTGTGTGTGTGTGTGTGTGTGTGTGTGTGTGTGTGTGTGTGTGTGTGTGTGTGTGTGTGTGTGTGTGTGTGTGTGTGTGTGTGTGTGTGTGTGTGTGTGTGTGTGTGTGTGTGTGTGTGTGTGTGTGTGTGTGTGTGTGTGTGTGTGTAGACAGACCAGAGGGAGGAAAGTCAGTGCAGTGGTCGTATACCTTCATCAGACACGCTGGCAGGTTTCTCATTCAAGTCAGAACTGGGAATAAAAGTCTAGCCAGTATTCATAAAGGAACCATTGAGTCCAGACGCACTGTCCCTGACTGAAACAGACCTAACTGGACAGGGTCAGAGAAATGTGGTGCTGGTGTTGGATGGGAAAGTCCGGGTAAGGAGAGGTCAAATAAAGCATGGATTGTTATCTTAACGCAGGACCATTTAGCCTCCCTCCACATCCTATCTCTATTGTTATGGTGGACACAGGCTTTGGTGTCGCTGTGTTTTCAGTGCAGTCTGTTGGCTAGGTCCTGTACTACTGTCTCTCCCTTTGGCCCTTTTGTGTGGCTCTAAACCTAACAGGAAATGTCAGGGGATTTGGCTGGCCATAACCATAGCTTTAACTGGTGTTTTGTGTGTGTATTAGGCAGACGGAAAGAGAGGGAGAGAGAACGGGAGAATATTTGTTAGCCAGACATGCTCCGTGCATCGAGGCGAGCAGATCAGATTATCTGCAGTGAGTCACAGGCAGTGAGTCTGCTCAACCATGATGCCAAACCCTCTGAACGATGTGTCTGCCTTTTGTCCCAATGTGACACTAGGGGCCCGGAGTTTATCAGGGTCCAATCCCAAATCAACTCTTATTGCATCTCAATAGTCTAAAGTAGCTTCCTGTTCCGGCTCCTCTCCTTCATCTGCACTGAACTGGAAGAACTGCACCGGTTCCTAGTGGGAGCTGGTCATTCACCATATTATTTGTCCTCTAATCTCAAATCATTTCTGCAGTAGTTCCACACCCCGCTTTGTGTTCTCTCCACCATAAGCTCTCTGTCTGTATGAGATGTGGTAAGGTTTAGATCTGCCTGTTGTGAAGAGTAGAAAACAGAGAGAGGGGGAAGAAAAGAGATGGCGGAAGTAGGCTAGAAGAAGCGCTGAGTCAGTGTAATGCCTGAGGCTCTTCCCTCTTTACCGACATTGACGGACTACAGGAACAGAAATCCCTTTTCTCCTCTCGCTCCCCCTCTCTGGTCTCTTCTCTCATTCCTCTCCCATCTCTGGTCTGTCACTTTCCCTGCTCAGGGGTGTAGTTTCCCCTAGATATAGGATCATGTTTCCCTCCCCAATCCTAAATGTAACCATTAGTGGGGGAAAATGCGAAACTGACCCTAGATCAGCGTGTAGGGGCAACTTTCCCCTGCAACTCTTTCCCTGCCTGTGCCTCCCCCCCCCACCCCTCCACTCCTTATATAACTAACAGAACTAGGTCACATACATTCCTCCCCAAAGCTGCTCCTTCAAGCAAAGGTTACTTCCTTTTCTTTCTCTAAGAGTAGGAATGTGCGCCAACACTCTGCTCTTTTTTCATGTGTCAACACTCGGCTCTCTTTACAAGTAGCGTTACAGAAGAGGACAGGGAGGGTAGTTTCTAACTGGGTCATAACTTCCTACTTTGTATTCACAGAAGTGTTTCTCACTCCTGTAACATACAATATATAGTTACTTTACTTCTAGTTCTACCATGCGTCTGTGCGTTGAGGAGTTTTGAAGTAATGGGGGGGGGGTGCAGTGCTGACAGACAGGTGTCCCCACAACCAGACTAGAAGCTTTTATGCACACCTGGCCTCCTCAGTAGTCAGTCAGCCTCCCTGTCAAACTGAACTGGTTTCAACACTGTATCATTCACACATTGTGTAGAGAAGAGCCTTGCCCACACTAGTGTCGTTTGCTGTATTGGAGGATCAGGCTCTAGTCTAGGAGCTAGTACAACACCCACCCCTACACAGAAACCCAGTGGTAAACAGAACTGTCAATCATCTTGTGGTTCCTGTCCAGGAGTTCCTCAGACATGTTGTGACAAACACTCCTGCCTTCACCTCTATCTTTACCGTGGCAGAAGTCTGTTTAGTCACGAGGTGTACCCTAAACTATAGGCCTATGTAGCTAGGTGTAGACGTCTATTCGCTGTATGGCTAAGGGCTACGTCCGGGTATATGGCAGAGCCTACAGTTCAATGGGTTTGTAAGGTGACCTTCTACCCACTACTAGCCCCCTCATGGTGATGTTACCTCGTGTGGTATTTCACTAGTCGTTGAGTTTGAATAAAGTGGAAAAAGACCAATTCCAAATCAACCCCCGATTGGCTAGGTGTAATTTGTGTAATTTATTACTCATACTTCTCAGATCCTCTTGGGCAATTCCGCAGGAGTGGAAAATAGTTTTGGTATCTCAGGTTGTTCTAGCAATTCTCACATCGAAACTTAATTGCGAGGAAGAATGTTTTAAATTCTTTTTACATTTTGTATCACAAACCATTTTCTAGAAAATCATGATGAAAGTGGCTGTTACGGGCCCTTTCTAGACCTATACATGCCTCCTGTAAGACCCTATGATATAGATAACATCTTTTGATTTGGTAAATTTTGAGAGACAAAAACGATTTATACATTTTCATGATGTAACTGAAATCGTGAAAATACATTTTGTTTTGCCTACTTATAGGCCTGTCAACTTACAGTATACCCCCACCCCCTGGTCGTACATCTGCCTTTCTCTCTCGTGTATGTGACATTTGAATGTGTACATTGTTCAAAGCCATGGCTGCATCCACCGCAGGGTTCATATTATGCTCTGGATCGGTATAGGCTGCCTCTCACATTACCCACACTGCCACATCGCATCTCTCTAGATGATAGATCTGGGGAGGGCTGGGTGTATGCAGGTACAAGGTGTTGCCGCTATATGAATAGGCCCTCATTGCAACCCCAGCAGGACTGGAGGCTTGGATGATGAGATGCCTGCATCATGTGTTCTGTATCCAAGGAGGATGTAGCAATGATGTGTTCATCAGTCTAGGTCAGGATAAATAGAGTGACATTACAGACCTATGTTCTACATACTGATATTATATACTGTGTGGGTTTGAGTGATCCCCTATAGACTTGCCAGTTGACAGGGTGTTAACGTGTGTGTGTCCAGCTCTGACCTGACATTGATGTTTGAGTGGTCAAGCAGAAGCTCTCGGGTTTCAGAGACGGGTGGGAGGTGAATATTGCAGCGTCCCGTTGTTGTTTAGATCCATACTGGTCTTCAAACAGGCCGGGAGAAAGTGTTCATCATGTAACAAACATTCAAATGTTAAATACTGATTTTTAAAAAGTGAACCTATTCAGGCAGCCCCATGTCCATTGGTCCCTACACACATAAACCGCCGGGGACCCTCCCTCTTCTCCCGCCACATCACCTCAGCCTTTACCCCTCACTGGGCCCACAGGTCAAGTCCACTGATGCGTAGTAACAACAATGATGAACCTGGCTTATAAACACAGGACACTTGTGAAACGTGAGATCATGTTCATATGTTGAGCCACAGGTACCCCAGTCGTAATGTGTGTTTCTGACTGCGTCTCTGTGTGTGTGTGTGTGTTCCAGGTACCCCAGTCGTAATGTGTGTTTCTGACTGCGTCTCTGTGTGTTCCAGGTACCCCAGTCGTAATGTGTGTTTCTGACTGCGTCTCTGTGTGTTCCAGGTACCCCAGTCGTAATGTGTGTTTCTGACTGCGTCTCTGTGTGTTCCAGGTACCCCAGTCGTAATGTGTGTTTCTGACTGCGTCTCTGTGTGTTCCAGGTACCCCAGTCGTAATGTGTGTTTCTGACTGCGTCTCTGTGTGTTCCAGGTACCCCAGTCGTAATGTGTGTTTCTGACTGCGTCTCTGTGTGTGTGTTCCAGGTACCCCAGTCGTAATGTGTGTTGTTCAGAGCACAGCTCGTCAGCTCCAGGTGTGTCTAGTGGCGAAAGCAGCCTCCCAGAGCATCATTATGAGCTGTACCACAGGACTGACCGCAAGGTGAGGAGATGGCTGAAGCACAGACAGACTGGACCGTCAGGCTAATAAACCACTACAGACTTATTGTTTGTCTATGGGCTTTCAGACACAAAGCAAACATATGATCGAATCAAATTTGATTGGTCACAACTGGTGTACACCTTACTGTGAAATGCTTACTTACAAGCCCTTAATAGAGTTAAAATATTTACTAAATAAATAAAAAGTAACACAATAAAATAATAATAATGAGGCTTCATACAGGGGGTACCGGTACCGAGTCACTGTGTGGTGTTACAGGTTAGTTGAGGTAATTTGTACATGTGGGGGGTGGTCAATCTAATAGTCCGGGTGGCTGTTTGATTAATTGTTCAGCAGTCTTATGGCTTGGGGGTAGAAGCTGTTACGGAGCCTTTTGGACCTAGACTTGACCTATGATACTGTTAGACCAGAGTTGAACAATTGTTTATTTGCACCATGAGCCATCTAAAGCATGTGTTTTCCTACCCTACAAAGCCATGAGTTAAGAGAGGGGAGGGGGGTGTTAATGGGCCATGCATGACCCGCGCTAAAAGACGGGTAGGAGGCGAGGCCGTACTGAGTGTGGGAGTTCGCCCAGGTAGAGAGGGAGTGGTGAGTGTGTGTGGGGCCGTATATTTTCTTAACCTATGGCTAGAGGTGAGGAAAGGGGGGGTTGTTATGTAAGACTTACCATTAGTTGTTATTGTGCAATAGACTTTCCCCCCAGACCCCACTATGCCCCACTATTCCTCACGCAGTGTTTCTCTTCACAGCATTAGCCACTTTAAGACTAATCCCTCTTAAAGTGTTTTAGCCCATATCCACACAGCTCAGAACTGGCAGTCTGAGGGAGAGGGGTGAGGAGGGCTGCTGTGTTAACCCAAATGTAGTCCTTCGTGGCCATGAACTGGTCTGCTGTGAGCTGGTCGTGTGTGTGTGTGTGTGTGTGTGTGTGTGTGTCCATAGCAATCAGACATACTGTCAGTCCATTTATAGAACAGTCTCTTGTTCTGTCCCTCAGTATAACAAAGTAACTTACTGTTTCTCAACCTGAGATGCTAATTCCCGTGTTTCTGGTGTTCCTCAGACTCTTTATCATTCTCTGTCATGTCTTACGGAGTGTTGGGTTGCAGTTTGAAATACTTGCTACGCCAGACGTTAATAGTTACATGCATGAGGAATGTATATGGTGGGCTGAATGGCGGTTTGATAAGAAGTATAGACCTAGAAAGTTACTAAGTAAGGGAGAAGGCAATCACTTGGTTGCCGTCACTGATACGGTTGGTTAGCTGTGGATTAGTGTGCGCCAAGGTCTGGTCAGATGAAGGTGAAGGAACAGTTTATCACTTAACTTCCTGCCTAGCGACAAAGATGTAGCGTTTAGAGGAGCAAGGAGGAGACTCGGCCTAAAGGAGGGTATAAATACTTGTGCTGGTCTTTGTCATTTTCAGCTGTTTGACCCAGTGGGTGAATAAACTTGGTTTGAGCTCTTCATAGTCGTCCATGAGTTTTACTGTTTATGTAGAACCTAACAGGTGTAACAGGCTAGTCTACTTCAGTTTACTGGAGTTTCTGTGGACCTCAAACTTCCTCTTCCGTGTGTGTGCGCGCACGCACGTGTTCTAACGGTGTGTGTGACTGTTCCCTAGGAGGAGGAGTCGTCGAGGACACACACACACACCTACGACGTGGAACTGGAGACAACGAGGGCTACACTAGAGGAGCCCAACACACACAACACTGAACAGGTAACAGAGACACAAACACCACACACACACACACACACACACGCGTGCAATGAGAATTGAATAGGTGTGTGTTTTCCAGACTGTGAATCAGGAGGAGCCGGTGGTGGTCTGGTCTGCCCCAGAACCACACCTGGATCCTGAACCCCCCGCTGCTGAGCCTCACTCACACAACACACACATCCACACAGACCCAGAGCCCGATACACAACCCACTCCCCTCCAGAACCAGGCACCTGCACCCTCATCCCCCTCCACCCCACCGCTCAGCGACGACCCAACCCAGGGACAGGCCTCCACAGACCACACAGGCCCAGTCGAGACCCCCAGAGATGCACCGGCAGACCCCAGCCCAGCCCCCTCTACAGAAGACCCCCAACACACACCTACCTCTTACATCCCTGCTCCAGCCCCATCCAGGTAAGATGAGAACTGTGTATTGTACGCATGATGTGTATGAGACGTGATGTCTGTTTATACAGCAGAATTATGTGTCCAAGACCATTTTTGTCCTTGGGATCAATAACGTACTTATCGTAAGAGGCGTCATTCAGTCTACCACTGTGATGTAGATCCATTTATCTAACTGGTATTCCCTTTCAGCTGCATTTGTTGTTTTACATTTTTCGTATATTGATATTTTTCTTATTGACTTGACTTTTTTCCCCCTTCTCAATCTTGGGGGCCCCCGCTGCCCCTCGCTATACACCGTTTACTGCTGTAAACCTGCAGTTAACTTTGTGCACTGGTTCCTTCGTCAATTAACCTATCTGAACCTGGACTAAAAGTTGGACTGGACTTGGTGGGAATAAGTGGAAATGTTGGTTGTCTGCTAAACTGGACCTCTGGACAGATGGGGATTGCCAGACCTGATCAGATCAGGTGTCATTGGATCCTTGGATGGTTCTGCCAGGGGGTTTACTGGCTAGTTTAGCGCTCTTTGTCGGACCTACTCAAAATGGCTGCCAAGATGTGGACACTTGCCTTTTACAATGAACATTTGACTCACCACAGCCTGGGCTGGAGGAGGCTTACCATTCCAAAGACACCCCCCCAACCGCATCCCCTTTTCTCTCTCTCCCCCATCCCTCTCTTTCTCCTTCTCCCCACCCCATCTGTCCTCTATCGCCCTCTCCCTCCCTCCTTGGGGCTCTTCCATAAATGGCATGTCCTTTCTTTCCCTCAGTTCAATAGTTGCCAGATCTGATCCCGCGGTAGAGGATTCCCCTGTAGAAGTTGCCCGTGCTGAAGCCGATCCCTCTTTAGAGGTTGCCAGTGCTGGATCTAATTCCTCTCTAGAGGGCAATGTTTTTGCTGATTTCTCTGGCTCTCAGTGTGGGATGATTCCCCACAACCTGGCAACCCAAACCCCTCCTTTTGGCAGCCCGCCCACGAGGTGAGTACAGAGTTTGAATTGAACCAATCAGAAAGCAGAAACAGGTAAACAACCATGCAGGTAACCAATCGGATGCCAGACACTCCTCTCCGCTAAACTCAAACAACGACCGGTGGCCTTGTTCTCCTTTATTCGTCTCTTATTTTGTTTTCTTAGTTTTTTTGCTTCTTTTCTGCTGTTGTTCATTACGGACAAACACACTGTTGATGGCATGGAACATGAATGGAAGGAATGTTATTGAAAGAAAATATTTTGTTTGCGTGCATCCAGACTGTGCATTAAATGTTGTTTTTCTCCCTTCATCCCCTCCCTCTTGTCTCTCCTCCCTCTCCGTCTTTCTCTCTCCCTCTCCTCTTTCCATAGTGCTGATGATGACTCTGTAGAGAGCCAGTCAGAACAGGGTCAAAGTCAGGTTGCTCCAGGTTCTGATGCTGATGTCCAGACGTCTCTCAGCCCAGAAGACCCAGACCAGGGCCTACCAGAGCTGAACCAGGGGGGAAACACATCCCACAGGCACCAAGACACACACCAAGACCAGCAGGTGAGAGGGAGTCCCACAACCTAGTCCCCACGCTGGTAATGTTATAGAGAATTTACTGTTATTTCTGCCACTGACTGTAAGTGTAATGAGGAGTGTAGAGGTTTGCGTGTGAACATTGAGGACTGGGGCTACACATGGCTTGGCTGCCAGTCCTCTGAGTTGTTTCATTAATGTTTAATTCAATTATTGAACCCTCTGCCTTTCTCCTACTGTAGGGAGGGAGGGAGGGGGAGAGAGAGAGTGTGGATGGGAGTGAGTGAGAGAGAATGAGAGAAGCCCTGTCCAAGCCAGTATTGGTGCAGAGCTGGTCTGTTTTCCAACCGGATTGGCTGCAGACACACAGCTCTACTGGATTGGCTCTGTGTGTAAGAGGCTTTGTTGACCGTTCTGGGGTCTTTATAAAGGAATGATGTATATCAATTACAGCTCACTGTGTGTGTGTGTGTATAACATGTCTGTGTAACGTGTGGGTCTCTATACCTGACAAGGCAGTGGATGAGGCAGTGGATGCCAGTGGTAAGGAGACGGACCCCTCAGTGCCCAGTAAGGAGGACATCCCAACCTTCGACGAGTGGAAGAAACAAGTCATGGAGGTGGAGAAGGAGAAGAGTAAGAAACACACACAGGGACACGTTCCCCTCATTAACATCGTGTTCAGGAGAAGCTCAGTGACCGTGAATGATGCTGTTTCGATACAGTAATTTTTCAGACAAATGTGTGCAGAGGCCTTGCATGGAAATCTCTGTCCTCCTTTCAAGTCCCTCCTCTCCTATCTCCCTTCCCTCCATCTTACTCCTTCCCTCTCTCTGTTTCTCTCCCTTACCTTTCATTCTTGCACCTCTTCCCTCTCTCCCTCCTCTCTCTGACTGAGGGAATTATGGGTATTGCAGTGTGTGTGTGTGTGTGTTGCGTAATCTATCACTCTCTTCGTCCTCTTAGGCAGCACTCTTTTTCCACCATCACTAATGGCCCAGTCTACAGGAGCAGAAGGACACACAGACACACACAGACATCCATGAGTTACACTCTCACACTTACGCTTTCAAACTCAACACACGCCTTAGCACGCCACGTGCACTCACACACATGCTCCCAGATTACACGCATGGGCACCCACACACTGTTAGGTCATAGACAGTGTGGCAGAGTGAGTTAACCCATTGTTTTATTAGCCACAGAGCTAGAAACTGGACCTTATGTAGATCTCCTGTCCTCAGCTTCACCATCAGACAGACAGATGGGGGAACATTTCCCTAGCCCAGAAACCCATCCAAACAACCTTCACATTTTTGGACAGAGAGGGTGACGATGGCACATGATCCAAGAAGAGTTCTGAATAGTACAATTAGTGGTTTCATCTGGAGTTTTCTCATAAACACAGGAAAACACTGACTGAACTGTAATGTTTAAGTTATTGATATTTGAAAAGTTTTGTATTTGGTCAAATATTAATGAATGCCTCCGTTCTAGACATCAGTCTCACATGACCCCTGTGTACCCAACCTGCTCTGTCCTGCGTTAATGCTAACTTGTGTGTGCGAGAGTCGTGGAGTGTACCCAACCTGCTCTGTCCCGCGTTAATGCTAACTTGTGTGTGCGAGACTCGTGGAGTGTACCCAACCTGCTATGTCCTGCGTTAATGCTAACTTGTGTGTGCGAGAGTCGTGGAGTGTACCCAACCTGCTCTGTCCCGCGTTAATGCTAACTTGTGTGTGCGAGAGTCGTGGAGTGTACCCAACCTGCTCTGTCCCGCGTTAATGCTAACTTGTGTGTGCGAGAGTCGTGGAGTGTACCCAACCTGCTCTGTCCCGCGTTAATGCTAACTTGTGTGTGCGAGAGTCGTGGAGTGTACCCAACCTGCTCTGTCCCGCGTTAATGCTAACTTGTGTTAATGCTAACTTGTGTGTCCGAGACTCGTGGAGTGTATGCATACCTGTGCATGTAACATGCCTGCATCCTTGTTTTTTTATTTTCTGAAAACAACCTATGCATTTTAAGGTACACCACGTACGGTGTACAACACACTGTCTCAGCCTGGCCTGCACGCTGATAACCAATAGAGTATAGGATTCAGACTAGGCTACTGATATAGCGACTATAGATTATAGGAATCAGACTAGGCTGCTGATATAGCAATTATAGGAATCAGACTAGGCTGCTGATTTAAACGACAATAGATTATAGGAATCAGACTAGGCTACTGATATAGCGACTATAGATTATAGGAATCAGACTAGGCTACTGATACAGTATCTCTGACAGGTACTGTATCTTCTCTACATGAATGATTGTGTTCTGTACATTAAGATGACCCAGTTTTCCCGGGACTCTCTGGAAAACAGTGGCAATTGCTACTGAGTGGACTATCCTAGCTAAATAAATCAAATGAATGAGTTCCCTTAAGCGTGCGCACACAAACATCCACCACCTAACCCCCCTTTCTCTCACTTCCAGCTCTGTCCCTCCATACCTCCTCCAGTGGCATCCCCCCTGTGAAGAAGGTGCAGAAGAACTTCAAAAACAACTATGCTTCTGTGGAATGTGGAGCTAAGATGCTGTCAGCTAATACAGAGGCTAAGGTAACACACTCACACACACACAACCATGAACTCTTGCGTTTGGAGGACAGGAACAGACTCATATTTGCCATGTCATGCTCTCTCTTGTCCCTCGTTGCCAGAGTACCTCAGCTATCCTCATGGAGAATATGGACCTGTACATGCTGAACCCCTGCAGCAACAAGATTTGGTGAGACACACACACACCTACATTCTAATTTTCTGAACAGTTGTCTGCCCTCTCTCCTTTCTTTTTGATCCCCCCCCCGGTCCTGTCTGCTCTCTGAAGCTGCAGGGTGACAACGTGACTCAGTGCGCTGCTGTTTTCCCCAAAAGCATACACATACACTAGTCCCCTTGTCAGCTCAGCACGTGTGACCCCAACTGCCAACCATCTGCCCAGGCAGATGTCAAGGGGAGATGAGGATATTTGACAGAGCTGAAAGTTCTCTCACATTAATTTGCCTCTTCTAACTCTCTCTCCCCCACCATCTCTCTCTCTGCCTCTCTCTAGGTTTGTAATAGAGCTGTGTGAGCCCATCCAGGTGAAACAGTTGGACATCGCTAACTTTGAACTCTTCTCCTCCACGCCGAAAGACTTCCTGGTCTCCATCAGTGACAGGTATGCGCACACCCTGAAAAATGTGACAGACCCATTTCGGTTTCCTTTCCCTTTCCGGTTTTCCTCAGGACACGCCCCCCTTTGACCGCCCCTTTCTCCCTCTCTCTCAGGTATCCCACCAACAAGTGGGTGAAGTTGGGAACGTTCCACGCCCGTGATGAGCGTACAGTCCAGAGCTTCCCATTGGACGAACAGCTCTATGCCAAATATGTCAAGGTACACACCGACATTTACACACACACACACACACGTTATGTTCTTCTAACATTTATTTCCATTCAAAATCCTATTTTCCCGGATCCTTACCATAACCTTAACCTGTAACCCTAACCCCTGAACCTAATCCTTACCATAAACCTAACCTGTAACCCTAACCCCTGAACCTAATCCTTACCATAAACCTAACTTGTAACCCTAACCCCTAAATCTAATCCTTACCATAAACCTAACCTGTAACCCTAACCCCTAAACCTAATTCTTACCATAAACCTAACCTGTAACCCTAACCCCTAAACCTAATCCTTACCCTAACCTGTAACCCTAACCCTTGAACCTAATCCTTCCCATAAACCTAACCTGTAACCCTAACCCATTAACCTAATCCTTACCATAACCCTAACCTGTAACCCTAACCCATTAACCTAATCCTTACCATAACCCTAACCTGTAACCCTAACCCATGAACCTAATCCTTACCTTAACCCTAAACCTAATCCTTACCATAACCCTAACCTGTAACCCTAAACCTAATCCTTACCATAACCTTAACATGTAACCCTAAACCTAACCACTAACCCCTTACCCTAACTGTAATTCTAACCCGAATTTTAACCCTACCTTTAAACCAAACCCCTAAGCTTAAAACAGCCTTTGTCCTCATGGGGATGTGGGAAATTTCCCCATGAGGGAGAATTTCTTGTTTTATTATCCTTGTGGGGACTTTGGGGGATTTTAGTTCCCCACAAGGATAGAAGAACCAACCAACGCACACACTGCAGACACACACACACCATTTGTATTCTGTGTTCTATGCCCAGAGGGATTCCTCGTGTCATCAACATGAGCCTGAATGGCTCCCTACTCATACCTCACACAATATGCTTCTGTGCGTGTGTGACTGTGTGTGAGGATGTATATTCTGAGGATGTGTTTCAGCTTCCTTTTCTACTTCTATGTGTAATAAATACAGTAGAAATAGTATGGGGAAGTATTTACTGTATTCTAGTCGTTCAACTCAACCCCCCCCCCCCCCCCATGATCTTCTCTTATCTAACGCTTTAAGTGTTAATGCATTTTCATAGTTCTTCTGTATAGTTTAAAATAACAATATTTGTCATGCTGGTGCATTCTTTGTGATGTTTGGTTAATTGTATGAGTTTTTTTAAATATGCCACTGTTTTGTGATTTTACAAAGTACTGTGTGACAAGGTCTTAGGGTTATCGATGTCTTAATTTCAATAGGAACTGAAGCTGTTATCAACCTGCGGTCTGTCTAGGTTGTCTGTCTACCTCTTCCCTACTCCTCTAAAGTTACTGCTATGGATACTTATAATACCTTATTCCCTTGTAATGCTATGCGCACCTTGTATTGCTTTGTATACCTTACCTTGCCCTTGCCTTGTAGTCTCTTGAAGAGCAAGCGTTTAGTCTGTGAATACTGTGTGTTGTGTTGTCCAAAAAATAAAATGCTGAAGAAAAATGACCAGATGCTTGACTTGCTAGTGGCATGAATCAGCCTTTTTACAGATTTCTCTCCCTTTTTTTCTCTCTCCTCTTCCTCTTGCATCAGATGTTCATCAAGTACATAAAGGTTGGCATTCTTCTCTTTTAGAGGTTGTAATGCACTATGATGCATGGGGAGCTTTGGTGGCAGTGTACAGATAGTGTAATGCATGACCAAGACACATTTTAAAACTAACAATAGAGCTTGGCAAATTCCACATCACCTTTTAGATTTTATTTAGCTTAGACGTATTGGGTGACTAGAAGGATTTAGCTTAGACGTATTGGGTGACTATAAGGATTTAGCTTAGACGTAATGGATGACTAGATTTCCACTAAACAAAAATATAAACGCAACATGTAAAGTGTTGGTATCATGAGCTGAAATAAAAGGTCCCAGAAATGTTCCAGATGCATAAAAAGCTTATTTCTCTCAAATTCTGTGCACATATTTGTTTACATCCCTGTTGGTAAGCATTTCTCCTTTGCAAAGATGATCCATCCACCTGACAGGTGTGGCATGTCAAGAAACGGATTAAACAGCATGATCATTACACAGGTACACCTTGTGCTGGGGACAATAAAAAGCCACTCTAAAATGTGCAGTTTTTTCACACAACACAATGCCACAGATGTCTCAAGTTGAGGGAGTGTGCAATCGGCATGCTGACTGCAGGAATGTCCACCAGAGCTGTTGCCAGAGAATTGAATGTTAATTTCTCTACCATAAGCCTCCAACGCAGTTTTAGAGAATTTGGCAGTACGTCCAACCAGTCACACAACCGCAGACCACGTGTATGTCGTCATGTGGGCGAGCGGTTTGCTGATGTGAACATTGTGAACACAGTGCCCCATGGTGGCGGTGGGGTTATGACATACTGTAAGCTACAGACAATGAACACAATTGCGTTTTAACTATGGTAATTTGAATGCATAGAAATACCGTGACCAGATCCTGAGGCCCATTTTTTTTGTAAGGTATCTTTGATCAACAGATGCGTATCAATATTCACAGTCATGTCAAATCCAATTGAAATAAATTCAGTCAATTGAATTTATTTAAATTGACTGATTTCCTCATATGAACTGTAGTCTTTGAAATTGTTGCATGTTGCGTCTATATTTTGGTTTACTATAGCTCAGACATACTGGATGACTAGAATGATTTAGATTAGATGTACTGGATGACTAGAATGTAAGTGGGGCTGGTTTGGGTGGTTTAATTACCCAGGTGTAAGTGTGTTCGATGTGGTTTAACCCTTTCGTCACCCCTCAACTGCAGGTGGAGCTCATCTCCCACTTCGGATCAGAACACTTCTGCCCCCTCAGCCTCATCAGGTAAGAGATACCGTTAAAGTCGGAAGTTCACATACACCTTAGCCAAATACAATTAAACTCAGTTTTTCACAATTCCGGACATTTAATCAGAGTAAAAATTCCCTGTCTTAGGTCAGTTAGGATCACCACTTTATTTTAAGAATGTGAAATGTCAGAATAATAGTAGAGAATTATTTATTTCAGCTTTTATTTCTTTCATCACATTCCCAGTGGGTCAGAAGTTTACATACACTCAATTAGTATTTGGTAGTATTGCCTTTAAATTGTTTAACTTGGTTCAAACGTTTCCACAAGCTTCCCACAATAAGATGGGTGAATTTTGGCCCATTCCTCCTGACAGAGCTGGTGTAACTGGGTCAGGTTTGTAGGCCTCCTTGCTCGCACACGCTTTTTCAGTTCTGCCCACAAATTTTCTATAGGATTGAGGTCAGGGCTTTGGGATGGCCACTCCAATACCTTGACTTTGTTGTCCTTAAGCCATTTTGCCACAACTTTGGAAGTATGCTTGGTGTCATTGTCCATTTGGAAGACCCATTTGCGACCAAGCTTTAACTTCCTGACTGATGTCTTGAGATGTTGCTTCAATATATCCACGTAATTTCTATCCTCCTCATGAAGTTATCTATTTTGTGACATGTACCAGTCCCTTCTGCAGCATAGCACCCCCACAACATGATGCTGTTACCCCCGTGCTTCACGGTTGGGATGGTGTTCTTCAGCTTGCAAGCCTCCCCCTTTTTCCTCCAAACATAACGATGGTCATTATGGCCAAGCAGTTCTATTTTTGTTTCATCAGACCAGAGGACATTTCTCCAAAAAGTACGATCTTTGTCCCCATGTGCAGTTGCAAACCGTAGTCTGGCTTTTTTATGTCGGTTTTGGAGCAGTGGCTTCTTCCTTTCTGAGCAGCCTTTCAGGTTATGTCGATATAGGACTCATTTTACTGTGGATATAGATACTATTGTACCTGTTTCCTCCAGCATCTTCACAAGGTCCTTTGCTGTTGTTCTGGGATTGATTTGCACTTTTCGCACCAAAGTACGTTCATCTCTAGGAGACAAAGTGTCTCCTTCCTGAGCGGTATGACGGCTGCGTGGTCCCATGGTGTTTATACTTGTGTACTATTGTTTGTACAGATGAACTTGGTACCTTTGGAAATTGCTCCCAAGGATGAACCAGACTTGTGGAGGTCTACAATTGTTTTTCTGAGGTCTTGGCTGATTTATTTTGATTTTCTCATGATGTCAAGCAAAGAGGCACTGAGTTTGAAGGTAGGCCTTGAAATACATCCACAGGTACACCTCCAATTGACTCAAATTATGTCAATTAGCCTATCAGAAGCTTCTAAAGCCATGACATCATTTTCTGGAATTTTCCAAGCTGTTTTAAAGGCACAGTCAACTTAGTGTATGTAAACTTCTGATCCACTGGAATTGTGATACAGTGAATTATAAGTGAAATAATCTGTCTGTAAACAATTGTTGGAAAAATTACTTGTCATGCACAAAGTAGATGTCTTAACTGACTTGCCAAAACTATAGTTTGAGAAATTTGTGGAGTGGTTCACAAGAAATTTGTGGAGTGGTTGAAAACAAGTTTTCATGACTCCGACCTAAGTGTATGTAAACCTCCGACTTCAACTGTATATAGAGAGAGGGAGGGAAGGAGACCAGGAGATACAACCATTTCAACTCAGTACAGTAGCCCTGTTGTCCTCTGCTGAGTTGGATGTACTAAGTTCCTCCTTACCCTCCTATCACCCACACTCCCTGCCATTCCCTACAGGGGTTGAGGACAGGATAGTGGACAGGTAAGGAGTAATCATTAACAACAAATCTAGGTGAGTTTAACAGGGGGTTGACTGTCAGAGGGCTGTAAAAAACACTATTACTACAGATTTACCACCTCCTCCTCCCACTCACTACCTTCCCTCTACGTTCGCCCTGCCTCGTGCCCTCAAGGAGTGGAGACCAGGACAGGAGCTGTTAAAGGAAAACACGTTTATTTTTTGTATTTTTTTTAACTAGGCCAACGTTCACATCCACATAAATGCTGCTCGTCTCTGTAGATAAACGAAATAACTAAATGTTAAGGTTTACATTATCTCAGTCGATAAGGTTAGTGGGGTGAGATGTATAGATTAATGTACAAAAACAACACTATAGGGAACAGCATGTCATCTCAACATGTCCATGTTAGTCTAATCATAATTCCTGTCTTTTCAGCTGTATATGATACATTTAACCAGGTGTGCGTGTGTGTGCGTGATATAATCATGTGTGTGTTTTATAGGGTGTTTGGTACCAGTATGGTGGAGGAATACGAAGAGATCGCAGATTCCCAGTACCCCTCAGAGAGGCTGGAATACCTTGATGAGGATTATGGTAAGAAGGTACACCGTGCGTGTGATACTTGGTCAGGTTGTTATTATAAAAGATCATGTTTTCTCCACCTTGAAATAATCTGGTTATTTTATCTACAGACTACCCACCTGGCTACCTCCACTCTGAGGATAAGGGTTCTAAAAATCTGCTGGGCTCTGCCACAAGTATGTACACACACACACCGCATCATGTCATTCTGAGCGTAGTTTCACACGGCACAGGACAGCGTAAACATGGCTAACTTGATATCTAACTGGCTCAGCATCAGTTCTCTACTGTATCTAATCACATCAGAGAATTGATCTCCAGAACTGGTTCTAAAACGGGCTCTGTATTTCTTGGAGAATGGAGAGACAAGAAGCTGCTTTCCTGGAAAACATGTCCTGAATGTTTCTTCAGTTTCTGTATTCCCACACGACGGCACATTGACAAAGAGAGAGCTGTGGCTGGGATACGGGTTAGGACTACTGATGTGTACATAACTCCGTTACACACACTGGAGCCCCTGTGTCTCCCTGGCAGGGCACTGAGGCTGCAATCTGATTGGCTAAGAGACCCCCCCCATAGTCATACACACATCTGCACACAACTGGTTCAGCATTTAGAAAATAGACTGACCCATTTCTACACAACCCCCCCACACCAGTGATTGAAAACAAGCAGAGGCTGACAAGGTCCTCTGTAGCCAGCCAGGCAGAGATGGGCTGGAAAGGACGGGGTGGTTGGGTAAGGGTATGTAGAGTCGGTTAGGGGATTGCAAGCTGTGGTAGGTGAATACCAAGAACTGTTGTTTTACAGATTCCTGTGGGGCCTTCAACTACTTTACTACCAGTGAAGAAGGTTATTCATGATTCCGTGTGTGTGTGTTCTACGTACAGATGCCATTCTCAACATGGTCAACAACATAGCAGCCAACGTTCTGGGAGGCAAGCCTGAGGATGGAGGAGCACAGCTGGAACGTATGGATCCTCCTCGCTCCTCTCCTCTGTTCGCTCCTCCCCTTCTCTCATTTCCTTCACCCCCTTCTATTCATTGCTAAGAATGTGTGTTGTGTTTGAGGTAGAGGTCGACCGATTAATCGGAATGGCTGATTTTAATTAGGGCCGATTTTCAAGTTTTCATAACAATCGGTAATCGGCATTTTTGGACACAGATTGTGGCCGATTACATTGCACTCCACGAGGAGACTGCGTGGCAGGCTGACTACCTGTTATGTGAGTGCAGCAAGGAGCCAATGTAAGGTGCTAGCTAGCATTAAACGTATCTTATAAAAAACAATCAATCTTAACATAATCACTAGTTAACTACACATGGTTGATGGTATTACTAGTTTATCTAGCTTGTCCTGCGTTGCATATAATCGATGCGGTGCCTGTTAATTTCTCAGCGAATCACAGCCTATTTCACAAACGGGTGTTGATTTAACAAGCGCATTCGCGAAACAAGCACTGTCGTTGCACTAATGTGTACCTAACCGTTAAACATCAATGCCTTTCTTTAAAATCAATACACAAGTATATATTTTTAAACCTGCATATTTAGTTAATATTGCCTGCTAACATGAATTTCTTTTAACTAGGGAAATGTTTTCACTTCTCTTGAGTTCCGTGCAAGCAGTCAGGGTATATGCAGCAGTTTGGGCCGCCTGGCTCGTTGCGAACTGTGTGAAGACCATTTATTCCTAACAAAGACGTAAATAATTTGCCAGAATTGTACATAAATATGACATAACATTGAAGGTTGTGCAATGTAACAGCAATATTTAGATTTAGGGATGCCACCCGTTAGATAAAATACGGAACAGTTCCGTATTTCACTGAAAGAATAAACGTTTTGTTTTCTAAATGCTACTTTCCGGATTTGACCATATTAATGACCTACGGCTCGTATTTCTGTGTTATTATGTTATAATTAAGTCTATGATTTGATAGAGCAGTCTGACTTAGCGGTGGTAGGCAGCAGCAGGCTTGTAAGCATTCATTCAAACAGCACTTTTGTGCGTTTGCCAGCAGCTCTTCGCTGTGCTTCAAGCATTGAGCTGTTTATGACTTCAAGTCTATCAACTCCCAAGATTAGGCTGGTGTAACCGATGTGAAATGGCTAGCTGGTTAGCGGGGTGTGCGCCAATAGCGTTTCAATCGGTGACGTAACTCGCTCTGAGACCTTGAAGTAGTTGTTCCCCTTGCTCTGCAAGGGCCGTGGCTTGTGTGGAGCGATGGGTAACGATGCTTCGAGGGTGGCTGTTGTCGATGTGTTCCTGGTTCAAGCCCAGGTAGGGGCGAGGAGAGGGACGGAAGCTATACTGTTACACTGGCAATACTAAAGTGCCTATAAGAACATCCAATAGTCAAAGCTATATGAAATATAAATGGTATAGAGAGAAATAGTCCTATAATAACTACAACCTAAAACTTCTTACCTGGGAATATTGAATACTCATGTTAAAAGGAACCACCAGCTTTCATATGTTCTCATGTTCTGAGCAAGGAACTTAAACGTTAGCTTTCTTACATGGCACATATTGCACTTATACTTTCTTCTCCAACACTTTGTTTTTGCATTATTTAAACCAAATTGAACATGTTTCATTATTTATTTGAGGCTAAATTGCTTTTATTGATGTATTAAGTTAAAATTAAAGTGTTAATTCAGTATTGTTGTAATTGTCATTATTACAAATAAATAAATACATTTTTAACAATCGTCCGATTAATCGGTATTGGCTTTTTTTGATCCTCCAATAATCGGTATCGGCGTTGAAAAATCATAATCGGTCGACCTCTACTTTGAGGAAATGCTATGTGTTAATGTAATGAACTTACTGTGTTAACGGCCTCTTGCAGCGAGAGGCATGAGGTTTGCATATGTATGGAGGAAGGTTTATCTTGTGCTAACTAAAGCACTGAGCTGTCCAGGGGAATGTCACAGTGTGTACATTAGAGGTATTCTGTACACAATAAAGGTCTTAATTAAACCAGCATGATTTGTTGAGGCTCAGCACTTACTAGCCTGCCCCTCTTTCCCTCACAGAATAGAAGCTCTGGAATTCAACTATGTTTAAGAAGAACCGATCTAGCCTCTCTCACTCACTCACTCACTCACTCACTCACTCACTCACTCACTCACTGTTATCCTACCCAGCTTTGTTCTCGTTTAGTAACCACACAGCCAATGGCAACGTTCAAACAGAACCAACTGGCTTGTCCACACTGGTAATGACAATGACGTGCGGAGCATTTTATATCCGTGTCAAATCATTTAAAATATGCATATCTCCTCCTTTACAGCATTGCTGCGTTTAGGTATTTGTTTAATTTTAACTTTTCCGTTTTATGATGATGATCGGGACCTGTTAGTGGTAGTTTTGTGATAACTGCACTGTTATTTTAAGGATTTCTTCTAAATGTTATAGATCCCAATTTAGTTTAAACATCACACCCCTACCACACACACACACACACACACACACACTTCCATATGGGTTGCTTGAGTTCAGATCATACACACACACACACATACACAGTCGACGATTAACAGAATGTTCCAAATGACATCAGACCTCGGAGCAGACACAAACAGTAGATCCAGTTTTGGTTCCGCTTCCTTCCCAGCAAGTCTTGCTCGTCCTTCTTTCTCTTGCCCAACCCCCTTTTTCCTATTATATAAGTCTGTGCCCTCTCCTTCCCCCTTCTATCTCTCCTTCCCCCTTCTATCTCTCCTTCCCCCTTCTATCTCTCCTTCCCCCTTCCATCTCTCCTTCCCTTCCTGCTGGACATTTCAGTCTAAGCCCAACTTCACCCATCTTGTTTAGATTAGGTGGTTCTGAAACTCATATGGTTCTGGTTTGGGGTGTGCGTCTTTGCGTATGTGCCTGCCTGCCTGCCAGGATGTTTTCAGAAGAACAATGGAGCAGTGTTTTATAAAGCAGCAGCTGGGGAGCTGTTTCTATTAGGACTGGGGGGGTCTATGACGCAGAACCAAATACCTCTGGTCCCCATCTTACCCTCAGATACTGCTGGAGTCTAAACACTATTCAAACACGGATTTACCCCCTGGTCCCAATGGCACACACACACTCACACATCCTCACAAACCGTTACACAGCCTTTACTATGGGCTGCATTGAGGGCAGCTGAAGTGATCAACTATGGGCTGTTTGTTAAACCCTTTTTCAACCCACAGGGTCGCTGAGGTTTGAGAGCCTAACTGGACCAGCCTGGCTGTTTGTTTCTGTTTTTGCCAACTCTCTTGTGGTCGTTACTCCAAACATAGATGTTTGGTGGTTTGTCTCTGTTCCCCATTTTAACCCACTGAACTGGGCAACAACATAGAGTTGGTTAGAGCAGCACCAGACTGGCATCAGACTATAGCTGGTCTGGGGTTAGAGAACTGAACCTTGTCATGACTAGTGATAGTTATCCTATGAAAGGAAGTTAATGTAGTAGTTGACATAGAGATACATGTTCTATGTAATTGTGGTAGTATCTAAAGACTGCTGTGTTTCTGTGTATCTCTTCCAGCCAACGCATCATCAGAAGCCCAGAACCAAACCGAGGGGAATAAGGAGGTGCTACTCACACCAACCCCTACCATCACCACACCTCCTCCAGCGTGAGTCACTCACTCACTCACTCACACTCACCTTGCAGAACGAGTCTCTAACTTCCTCCTCTCTCTCTCTCTCTCTCTCTCTCTCTCAGAGTGGAGCCAGACCACAGCGCTCCTCAGGAGGACCCTGATCTCGCCCTGTCCTCCCCGGACTCCCCCCTTTCTTCCCCCTCCCCGGAGGATGGACAGATCGTGACTCTGGTGGTGGAGGAAGAGGAGCCCCCACAGTCCACTGTGACTCTGATGGAGGAAGAGGGGGATGATGATGAGGAGGAGGAGAGAGAGGAAAAGTGGATGAGGGAGAGCCAGCTGTACTGTCCTCTCTCCTCCGTGTCTTCCCTCTCTTCTATCTCCTGTGTGGCCACGCTGCCGGAGCTGCTACGGCGCTGGTGTGACGCTTGCCTCGCCAGAGAGAGACAGCGCGGTCTCCGCAAGAGGCAGCAAGACACGTACACACGCACCCCCATAGACACTCCCTTACCCACACACACCGCCATTCAGGACCCTGTCCCCGCCGCCACACACACCCAGGAAGCCCCAACACACACAGAGCCGGTCCCTGATCCTGAGACGGCCCCCCGGGCCCAAAACGAGGTTTTATCTCCTACAGACTCACACAATCACACAGACACACACCCCGTGGACCACATCATTGTTCTGGAGCCTAGCCGGACCTCTACCCTGCCCCCCCACAGTTTCTCTCACACCTCCCTCTCCAAACCCACCCCTACCCAGGACGAAGCTCCCCGGCCCCCCAGCCAAGACGACCCCGTCCCCCCTCCAGCCCTGCAGGGAGCCCCTCTCCCAGAGGCCCAGCAGGCCAGCACCCCCAACCCTTCCCCCAGTCCCATTACCCCCCTCCACCCCCCAACTTCTGAGACAGCTTCTCTGGACCTCCCTCCACTCTCCCTGAAGGAGCAGCCAGTCCAGCCCCTCCCCACTGCCTCCAGACCTGCAGACATCCCCCCTCCCACTGAACTCCCTGTGCCCCTCCAGCCCGACACACACGCAGAGCCACACACACCCAGGGCTGGGGTAGAAAGTGGAGACCTCAAGGGCCAAGGGGAGCAGGGCGACTCCCCCCCTCCCCAGCCAGCAGAGCACCCACTTAGGGAAGAGTCCATGGAGGACCTGCTACTTAGCGTCCCGGTTACTGCTAATGGACATTTACACCGGACAGCTACGGACTTCTACGCTGAGCTGCAGAGCACAGGGGAGTATATTGGAGGGAATGGAGGCATGAACGGAGGAGTGAACGTGCACGGCTCCAGTCAAAAGGAGAGTGTGTTCATGAGGTTGAACAACAGGATCAAAGCCCTGGAGATGAACATGTCCCTCAGCAGCAGATATCTGGAGGAACTCAGCCAGAGGTGAGTTGTGTATGTGTGTGCGTGTGAGAGTGTTTGTGTCTTTTTAAATCTTATAGCTATGTCGTAGCTTCCTCCATATGACTTGTCCTGTTCAGGCTCTGATTAGCTTGTTGTGTGTGCGGTGTGTTCTAGGTATCGTAAGCAGATGGAGGAGATGCAGAGGGCCTTCAACAAGACCATCATCAAGCTACAGAACACCTCCCGCATCGCTGGAGAACAGGTCCATTACAAACGGTTGCTTCTTGGTTTGGGTTGCAGGACGGTTATTGTGGGATGGTTGTGATTTGTGTAGTTCAGTGATGGTTAAGATGTGGTTTATCGTAGGTCAGTGTATCCCAACTCCGGTCCTCCAGTACCCCCAACAGCACACATTTTTGTTGTAGCCCCGGACAAATCAAATCAAATCAAGTTTATTTTATATAGCCCTTCGTACATCAGCTAATATCTCGAAGTGCTGTACAGAAACCCAGCCTAAAACCCCAAACAGCAAGCAATGCAGGTGTAGAAGCACGGTGGCTAGGAAAAACTCCCTAGAAAGGCCAAAACCTAGGAAGAAACCTAGAGAGGAACCAGGCTATGAGGGGTGGCCAGTCCTCTTCTGGCTGTGCCGGGTGGAGATTATAACAGAACATGGCCAAGATGTTCAAAATGTTCATAAGTGACAAGCATGGTCAAATAATAATCAGGAATAAATGTCAGTTGGCTTTTCATAGCCGATCATTAAGAGTTGAAAACAGCAGGTCTGGGACAGGTAGGGGTTCCATAACCGCAGGCAGAACAGTTGAAACTGGAATAGCAGCAAAAACACCAGAATTGACTTGTCAAGGACTTGATGATTAGCTGAGAAGTAGAATCAGGTGTGCTTGTCTGCGGCCACGACAAAAACGTGCTGTTGAGGGTACTGGAGGACTGTCGTTGGGAAACACTGGTGTAGAATGTATGGTTGGGGGTTGTCTGTTGTGGGGTAGGTTGGTTGTCTCAGGGTTTTATTAACGTTGCATCTTGGTTGTGTGATCCCTCAGGACCAGAGGCAGACAGAGTCAATCCAGATGTTACAGGGCCAGCTGGAGAACGTCACCAAGCTGATGATCAACCTCACCATGACTGTCTCACAGTTACAGAAAGAGGTACACACACACACACACACACAGTAATACTACCTACATTTATTGAGTATCAGATAAAATGTTGGCCTAATTTGAATCATCTTGCAAAATGTCATAATCAGATCTGATATGTTTCTGTGTTTCCTCAGATGTCTAAATGTTTATATGTGTTTGTGTTTTCTAGGTGTCAGACCGACAGAGTTACCTGGTGGTGTCTCTAGTCCTGTGTGTCTGTCTGGGCCTGGTGTTCTGCCTGCACTGCTGCCGGAGCACCAACACACAAACCACCACACACACCGCAGTCAACCACTACCCCAGCCCCAAGAGGTAAATACACACCAACACACACACCGCAGTCAACCACTACCCCAGCCCCAAGAGGTAAATACACACACACACACACACCGCAGTCAACCACTACCCCAGCCCCAAGAGGTAAATACACACACACACACCGCAGTCAACCACTACCCCAGCCCCAAGAGGTAAATACACACCAACACACACACACACCGCAGTCAACCACTACCCCAGCCCCAAGAGGTAAACACACACCAACACATACACACACACCGCAGTCAACCACTACCCCAGCCCCAAGAGGTAAACACACACACACACACCGACCGCAGTCAACCACTACCCTAGCCCCAAGAGGTCAACACACACACACACCGCAGTCAACCACTACCCCAGCCCCAAGAGGTAAACACACACCAACACACACACACACACCGACCGCAGTCAACCACTACCCCAGCCCCAAGAGGTCAACACACACACACCGCAGCCAACCACTACCCCAGCCCCAAGAGGTAAATACACACCGCAGTCAACCACTACCCCAGCCCCAAGAGGTAAACACACACACACACACACCGCAGTCAACCACTACCCCAGCCCCAAGAGGTCAACACACACACACCGCAGCCAACCACTACCCCAGCTCCAAGAGGTCAACACACACCAACACACACACCGCAGTCAACCACTACCCCAGCCCCAAGAGGTAAATACACACCAACACACACACCGCAGTCAACCACTACCCCAGCCCCAAGAGGTAAACACACACACACACCGCAGTCAACCACTACCCCAGCCCCAAGAGGTAAACACACACACACACACACACCGACCGCAGTCAACCACTACCCTAGCCCCAAGAGGTCAACACACACACACCGCAGCCAACCACTACCCCAGCCCCAAGAGGTCAACACACACACACACCGCAGTCAACCACTACCCCAGCCCCAAGAGGTAAACACACACACACACTGCAGTCAACCACTACCCCAGCCCCAAGAGGTCAACACACACACACCACAGCCAACCACTACCCCAGCTCCAAGAGGTCAACACACACCAACACACACACCGCAGCCAACCACTACCCCAGCCCCAAGAGGTAAACACACACACACACCGCAGTCAACCACTACCCCAGCCCCAAGAGGTAAATACACACCAACACACACACCGCAGTCAACCACTACCCCAGCCCCAAGAGGTAAACACACACACACACCGCAGTCAACCACTACCCCAGCCCCAAGAGGTAAACACACACCAACACACACACACACACACCGCAGTCAACCACTACCCCAGCCCCAAGAGGTCAACACACACACACCGCAGCCAACCACTACCCCAGCCCCAAGAGGTCAACACACACCAACACACACACCGCAGCCAACCACTACCCCAGCCCCAAGAGGTAAACACACACACACACCGCAGTCAACCACTACCCCAGCCCCAAGAGGTCAACACACACACACCGCAGTCAACCACTACCCCAGCCCCAAGAGGTCAACACACACACACCGCAGCCAACCACTACCCCAGCCCCAAGAGGTCAACACACACCAACACACACACCGCAGCCAACCACTACCCCAGCCCTAAGAGGTAAACACACACACACACCGCAGTCAACCACTACCCCAGCCCCAAGAGGTAAACACACACACACACCGCAGTCAACCACTACCCCAGCCCCAAGAGGTCAACACACACCAACACACACACCGCAGCCAACCACTACCCCAGCCCCAAGAGGTAAACACACACACACACCGCAGTCAACCACTACCCCAGCCCCAAGAGGTCAACACACACACACACCGCAGTCAACCACTACCCCAGCCCCAAGAGGTAAATACACACCAACACACACACCGCAGTCAACCACTACCCCAGCCCCAAGAGGTAAACACACACCAACACACACACACACACACACCGCAGTCAACCACTACCCCAGCCCCAAGAGGTAAACACACACACACACACCGCAGTCAACCACTATCCTAGCCCCAAGAGGTAAACACACACCAACACACACACACACACACACACCGACCGCAGTCAACCACTACCCCAGCCCCAAGAGGTCAACACACACACACCGCAGCCAACCACTACCCCAGCCCCAAGAGGTAAACACACACACACACACACCGCAGTCAACCACTACCCCAGCCCCAAGAGGTCAACACACACACACCGCAGTCAACCACTACCCCAGCCCCAAGAGGTAAATACACACCAACACACACACCGCAGTCAACCACTACCCCAGCCCCAAGAGGTAAACACACACCAACACACACACACACACACACACCGACCGCAGTCAACCACTACCCCAGCCCCAAGAGGTCAACACACACACACCGCAGCCAACCACTACCCCAGCCCCAAGAGGTCAACACACACCAACACACACACCGCAGTCAACCACTACCCCAGCCCCAAGAGGTAAATACACACCAACACACACACCGCAGCCAACCACTACCCCAGCCCCAAGAGGTCAACACACACCAACACACACACCGCAGCCAACCACTACCCCAGCCCCAAGAGGTCAACACACACACACACCGCAGTCAACCACTACCCCAGCCCCAAGAGGTAAATACACACCACCACACACACCGCAGTCAACCACTACCCCAGCCCCAAGAGGTAAACACACACCAACACACACACACACACACACCGCAGTCAAACACTACCCCAGCCCCAAGAGGTAAACACACACACACACACACACCGACCGCAGTCAACCACTACCCTAGCCCCAAGAGGTCAACACACACACACCGCAGTCAACCACTACCCCAGCCCCAAGACGTAAACACACACCAACACACACACACACACACACACCGACCGCAGTCAACCACTACCCCAGCCCCAAGAGGTCAACACACACACACTGCAGTCAACCACTACCCCAGCCCCAAGAGGTCAACACACACACACACACACACCGCAGTCAACCACTACCCCAGCCCCAAGAGGTCAACACACACCGACCGCAGTCAACCACTACCCTAGCCCCAAGAGGTAAACACACACCAACACACACACACACACACACACCGACCGCAGTCAACCACTACCCCAGCCCCAAGAGGTCAACACACACACACCGCAGCCAACCACTACCCCAGCCCCAAGAGGTAAACACACACACACACACACCGCAGTCAACCACTACCCCAGCCCCAAGAGGTCAACACACACACACCGCAGTCAACCACTACCCCAGCCCCAAGAGGTAAATACACACCAACACACACACCGCAGTCAACCACTACCCCAGCCCCAAGAGGTAAACACACACCAACACACACACACACACACACACACACCGACCGCAGTCAACCACTACCCCAGCCCCAAGAGGTCAACACACACACACCGCAGCCAACCACTACCCCAGCCCCAAGAGGTCAACACACACCAACACACACACCGCAGTCAACCACTACCCCAGCCCCAAGAGGTAAATACACACCAACACACACACCGCAGCCAACCACTACCCCAGCCCCAAGAGGTCAACACACACCAACACACACACCGCAGCCAACCACTACCCCAGCCCCAAGAGGTCAACACACACACACACCGCAGTCAACCACTACCCCAGCCCCAAGAGGTAAATACACACCACCACACACACCGCAGTCAACCACTACCCCAGCCCCAAGAGGTAAACACACACCAACACACACACACACACACACCGCAGTCAAACACTACCCCAGCCCCAAGAGGTAAACACACACCAACACACACACACACACACACCGACCGCAGTCAACCACTACCCCAGCCCCAAGAGGTCAACACACACACACCGCAGCCAACCACTACCCCAGCCCCAAGAGGTAAATACACACCAACACACACACCGCAGCCAACCACTACCCCAGACCCAAGAGGTCAACACACACACACACACCGCAGTCAACCACTACCCCAGCTCCAAGAGGTAAACACACACACACCGCAGTCAACCACTACCCCAGCCCCAAGAGGTAAACACACACACACACACACACCGACCGCAGTCAACCACTACCCTAGCCCCAAGAGGTCAACACACACACACCGCAGTCAACCACTACCCCAGCCCCAAGAGGTCAACACACACCAACACACACACCGCAGCCAACCACTACCCCAGACCCAAGAGGTCAACACACACACACACACCGCAGTCAACCACTACCCCAGCTCCAAGAGGTAAACACACACACACCGCAGTCAACCACTACCCCAGCCCCAAGAGGTCAACACACACACACCGCAGCCAACCACTACCCCAGCCCCAAGAGGTAAACACACACACACACACACACCGACCGCAGTCAACCACTACCCTAGCCCCAAGAGGTCAACACACACACACCGCAGTCAACCACTACCCCAGCCCCAAGAGGTCAACACACACCAACACACACACCGCAGCCAACCACTACCCCAGCCCCAAGAGGTAAACACACACACACCGCAGCCAACCACTACCCCAGCCCCAAAAGGTAAATACACACCAACACACACACCGCAGCCAACCACTACCCCAGCCCCAAGAGGTCAACACACACACACCGCAGCCAACCACTACCCCAGCCCCAAGAGGTAAATACACACCAACACACACACCGCAGCCAACCACTACCCCAGACCCAAGAGGTCAACACACACACACACCGCAGCCAACCACTACCCCAGCCCCAAGTGGTCAACACACACACACACACATACCACAGTCAACCACTACCCCAGCCCCAAGAGGTAAACACACACACACCGCAGCCAACCACTACCCCAGCCCCAAGAGGTAAACACACACACACCTTTTTTGTCTGATCTCCCCATATTATTTATTAGAGTATTGTTGGTGCTTTCTGGGTCTAATATAATGTTTTCCCTTAGCCCAGTTAATGTTTTATTTTATACAACGGGTGGGTTTAATCCTTAATGCTGATTTGGTTAAAACTGTGTTCCAGCTGGTGTCTATTCCACAAGTTGCCACCAGTTATGATGTTGAAATGCCTATTTACTGTTCCATCTCGATGCGCAATCCACTATTTCATCAGCCCAACCAGGCAATTTAGAAACGTGATGTCCACCATTAAAAAGTGGCTAGACATGATCTCCCCTTTCTTTTAGACTAGCAGTTGGTTTTCAACAACCGGAATACGTGTAAAACTTGCTGTCTTGTTTCCATTTTGAAATTCTATCTCCACTGTCTTATTGAGGAGTGTGTCAGGACGAGGAGATCTTTTCTTAGTCAGTGGAAATCAGGACTCCGCATAGTTTTTATGGATACATCCAAATAAATGTTGATAGAAAAACAGGTCAAAACGAAATGAACGTGATTGTGTTTGCTGTGTTGTTGGCTAGCTCCTCTGAACAGTGTCTTGACGAAAAAGCAAATTTTTCTATGCCAGGCGAAATCTCGCATCATTACCTCATTGTTATGGATGCATCCAAATAAATGTCACTAGAAAACAACTAAAACAAACGCAAATGCAGCTACTTTGCTGTTATTCTGCTGTAATTTAGCCGTAGTTAGCTAGCTAGCAAGCAAGGGATAAGAACTGGCAACGCAACATTTCAAAGGAACGACTGGGTCACTTCCATAGATTTAGAACGGTGCTATCCTGTCGTGTGTTTTAGGTGTTTCTCCTCCTATGAGGATATGAGTCTGAAGCGGAGGGTATCGTGTCCTCTCGTACGCTCCAAGTCCTTCACCTTTCCTACTTCAGAAGGTAAGTGTGTACACACACACACACACACACTGAGTCACTCTACAGACACTCAGTCACTCACATGGCCTCTCTCTTACACAAACACACACACACACCCTTTCCTCTAACCTTCCTGTCTTCTACATCGCTGCTCTGTCCATCCTGTTGCTGCTCAGGAGCTATGACTAAAAGACTAGACACGGCAGTCTTCAGAAAGCCTTCCATGCCAGCGCCATCATACACCACATTACTGCTACAGTCTCAGAGCAACAGCTGTGCATGACTATGTGCTCTGCCCATGCATGGTCTCTCTCTGGACTGCCGGGCTGGCTGGCTGTACCATGCTGGTGAGCTAATGTATGGCTGCTGTAAGGGTACTGTATGGTAGGGTACTGGAGCCACAGACACTCCAGTGGGATGGCCTGGGCACACCCGTCTCCTGAAGGAATAAAGACCTTCATTCAGACAGCCAGGAAACATAGTACTCCCACTATTCCTCTCTCTCTCTCTCTCTCTCACACACACTCACTCACTCACTCACTCAATCACTCACTCATATATACAGTGGGGAGAACAAGTATTTGATACACTGCCGATTTTGCAGGTTTTCCTACTTACAAAGCATGTAGAGGTCTGTAATTTTTATCATAGGTACACTTCAACTGTGAGAGACGGAATTTAAAACAAAAATCCAGAAAATCACATTGTATGATTTTTAAGTAATTAATTCGCATTTTATTGCATGACATAAGTATTTGATCACCTACCAACCAGTAAGAATTCCGGCTCTCACAGACCTGTTAGTTTTTCTTTAAGAAGCCCTCTTGTTCTCCACTCATTACCTGTATTAACTGCACCTGTTTGAACTCGTTACCTGTATAAAAGACACCTGTCCACCCACTCAATCAAACAGACTCCAACCTCTCCGCAATGGCCAAGACCAGAGAGCTGTGTAAGGACATCAGGGCTAAAATTGTAGACCTGCACAAGGCTGGGATGGGCTACAGGACAATAGGCAAGCAGCTTGGTGAGAAGGCAACAACTGTCGGCGCAATTATTAGAAAATGGAAGAAGTTCAAGATGACGGTCAATCACCCTCGGTCTGGGGCTCCATGCAAGATCTCACCTCGTGGGGCATCAATGATCACGAGGAAGGTGAGGGATCAGCCCAGAACTACACGGCAGGACCTGGTCAATGACCTGAAGAGAGCTGGGACCACAGTCTCAAAGAAAACCATTAGTAACACACTACGCCGTCATGGATTAAAATCCTGCAGCGCACGCAAGGTCCCCCTGCTCAAGCCAGCGCATGTCCAGGCCCGTCTGAAGTTTGCCAATGACCATCTGGATGATCCAGAGGAGGAATTGGAGAAGGTCATGTGGTCTGATGAGACAAAAATAGAGCTTTTTGGTCTAAACTCCACTCGCCGTGTTTGGAGGAAGAAGAAGGATTAGTACAACCCCAAGAACACCATCCTAACCGTGAAGCTTGGAGGTGGAAACATCATTCTTTGGGGATGCTTTTCTGCAAAGGGGACAGGATGACTGCACCGTATTGAGGGGAGGATGGATGGGGCCATGCATCACGAGATCTTGGCCAACAACCTCCTTCCCTCAGTAAGAGCATTGAAGATAGGTCGTGGCTGGGTCTTCCAGCATGACAACGACCCGAAACACACAGCCAGGGCAACTAAGGAGTGGCTCCGTAAGAAGCATCTCAAGGTCCTGGAGTGGCCTAGCCAGTCTCCAGACCTGAACCCAATAGAAAATCTTTGGAGGGAGCTGAAAGTCCGTATTGCCCAGCGACAGCCCCGAAACCTGAAGGATCTGGAGAAGGTCTGTATGGAGGAGTGGGCCAAAATCCCTGCTGCAGTGTGTGCAAACCTGGTCAAGAACTACAGGAAACGTATGATCTCTGTAATTGCAAACAAAGGTTTCTGTACCAAATATTAAGTTCTGCTTTTCTGATGTATCAAATACTTATGTCATGCAATAAAATGCGAATTAATTACTTAAAAATCATACAATGTGATTTTCTGGATTTTTGTTTTAAATTCCGTCTCTCACAGTTGAAGTGTACCTACGATAAAAATTACAGACCTCTACATGCTTTGTAAGTAGGAAAACCTGCAAAATCGGCAGTGTATCAAATACTTGTTCTCCCCACTGTATGTGTCTGTTGTCCTTGGGCCAGAGCACCTGTCATTGCCAGCTGTGTGTCCATGCAGATGCTGAACTGAATGAGAGTATACAGTACCAGTCAAAGGTTTGACACACCTACTCATTCCAGGTTTTTCTTTATTTTGACTATTTTCTACATTGTAGAATAATAGTGAATACATCAAAACTATGAAATAAAACATATGGAATCATGTAGTAACCCAAAAAAGTGTTAAACAAATCAAAATGTATTTTAGATTCTTCAAAGTAGTCACCCTGTGGCTTGATGACAACTTTGCCTTCTCTCAAGTCTTGAAGGAGTCTTGAAGGAGTTCCCACATATACTGAGCACTTGTTGGCTGCTTGTCCTTCACTCTGTAGTCCAACTCATCCAAAAACCATTCAATTGGGTTGAGGTTGGGTGATTGTGGAGGCCAGGTCATCTGATGCAGCACTCCATCACTCTCCTTCTTGGTCAAATAGCCCTTACACAGCCTGGAGGTGTGTTGGGTCATTATCCTGTTGAAAAACAAATGATAGTCCCACTAAGCGCAAACCAGATGGCATGGCGTATTGTTGCAGAACGCTGTGGTAGCCATGCTAGTTAAGTGTGCCTTGAATTCTAAATATATCTCCAACAGTGTTACCTGCAAAGCACCCCCACACCATTACACCATCTCCTCCATGCTTCACAGAGGGAACCACACATGCAGAAATACTCCGTTCACTTACTCAGCATCTCACAAAGACACTGCGGTTGGAACCAAAAATCTCACATCTGAACTCAGACCAAAGGACAGATTTCCACCGTTCTAATGTCCATTGCTCGTGTTTCTTGGCCCAAGCAAGTCTCTTCTTCTTATTGGTGTCCTTTAGTAGTGGTTTCTTTGCAGCAATTCGACTATGAAGGCCTGATTCACGTAGTCTTGTCAGAACAGTTGATGTTGACATGTGTCTGTTACTTGAACTCTGAAGCATTTATTTGGGCTGCAATTTCTGAGGCTGCTAACTCTAATGAACTTATCTTCTGCAGCAGAGGTAACTCTGGGTCTTCCTTTCCTGTGGCGGTCCTCATGAGACAGTTTCATCATAGTGCTTGATGGTTAATATTATTATTTTTTTAACCAGTTAAGAACAAATTCTTAATTGCAATAACGGTCTTCCGGGGCAAATTAGGTTAACTGCCTTGTTCAGGGGCAGAACGACAGATTTTTACCTTGTCAGCTCGGGGATTCGATCCAGCAACCTTTCGGTTACTGGCCCAACACTCTAACTCTAGGCTACCTGCCACCCCAGTTTTTATGACTGCAGTTTAAGAAACTTTCAAAGTTCTTGAAATGTTCCGTGAAGACTTACCTTCATGTCTTTAAAATAATGGACTGTCGTTTCCATTTGCTTATTTGAGCTGTTCTTGCCATAATATAGCCCTATTTGGTAAAAGACCAAGTCCATCTTCTGTATACCACCCTACCTTGTCACAACACAACTGATTGGTTCAAACGCATTAAGGAGGAAATAAATTCCACAAATTAACTTTTAGCAAGACACACCTGTTAAGTGAAATGCATTCCAGGTCACTACCTCATGAAGCTGGTTGAGAGAATGCCATGTGTGCAAATCTGTCATCAAGGCAAAGAGTGGCTACTTTGAAGAATCTAAAATATAAAAATATTTTGATTTGTTAAACACTTTAGCTTACTAAATCAAATCAAATTGTATTAGTCACATGCACCGAATAGAGCAGGTGTTGACCTTACAGTGAAATCCTTACTTATGAGCCCCTAACCAACAATGCAGTTTTAAAAAATACAGATAAGAGGTAAAAGTAACAAGTAATTAAAGAGCAGCAGTGAAATAACAATAGCGAGACTATATACAGGGGGGTACTGAGTCAATGTGTGGGAGCACCGGTTATTTGAGGTAGTATGTACATGTAGGTAGAGTTATTTTAAGTGCCTATGCATAGATGACAACTGAGTAGCAGCAGTGAAAAAGAGGGGTCTGGGTAGCCCTTTTGATTACCTGTTCAGGAGTCTTATGGCTTGGGGGTAGAAGCTGTTTAAAAGCCTCTTGGACCTAGACTTGGCGCTCCGGTACCGCTTGCCGTGCGGTAGCAGAGAGAACAGTCTATGACTAGGGTAGCTGGAGTCTATGACAATTTTTAGGGCCTTCCTCTGACACCGCCTGGTGTAGAGGTCCTGGATGGCAGGAAGCTTGGACCCAGTGATGTACAGGGCCGTTCGCACTGCCCTCTGTAGTGCCTTGCAGTCGGAGGCCGAGCAGTTGCCATACCAGGCAGTGACGCAACCAGTCAGGATGCTCTTGATGGTGCAGCTGTAGAACCTTTTGAGGATCTGAGGACCCATGCCAAATCTTTTCAGTCTCCTGAGGGAGAATAGGTTTTGTCTTAGTGTGCTTGCGTGTACTACATGATTTCATAGTTTTGATGTCTTCACTATTATTCTACAATATAGAAAATAGTCAAAATAAAGAAAAACCCTGGAATGAGTAGGTGTGTCCAAACTTTTGACTGGTACTGTACATAGAACACAATGCTTTAGCCTGGCTGCTTCTGTTAGACCACTGCAAGTAGTAGCAACAACTAGAGAAAACTGCCTTGTAGGCCCAATGTAGGCTAACTACTAGCTATAACCTCTTCAGTGTAGCTATAACCTTTATTCTGGGATATAGTATATCAAGGGTGTGTAATATTACTTTAATAGTAATCAGTAGTACTACTTGCAATGTGGTGTCATGCTGCTTGTATCATGTGTGTTCCTGTATGCCATCCCATCATTAACATGGCCCTGTTCTCTCCCTGTTCAGTAGGCCCCGACGACCTATACATTGTTGAACCTTTAAGGTTCTCACCAGAGAAAAAGGTACAGTGTCCCCTGCTCTCCTCTCCGTCTGCTACTGCTGTTGTATGGTGGCCCCAGCGGCCATCGTGTTTGTTTATGGTCTCAGTGGAGTAAGGTGAATTTGCCCCTAGACCAGGGTTTCCCAAACTCGGTCCTCGGGACCCCAATGGGTGCACGTTTTGATTTTTACCCTAGCGTTATACAGCTGATTCAAATTATCATCAAGCATTGAATCAGCTGTGTAGTGTTAGGGCAAAAACCAAAACGGTCCAGAGGACCAAGTTTGGGAAACGCTGCCCTAGACTCTGATCTAAGGTTAGTTTAGCGTTCTCCCATCCTAATGGTTAAGGTTAGGCTCTGGGGAAAGTTAAGCTGATCCTAGATCTGTGATTACAGGCAGTTTCTGTGGATTTAGTCAGGTTAACCATTTCTCTGCTGACACTGGAGCTGGACTGTTAGGGGGGATGATGTAGGAGCAGGCACAGGGCAGGATTGGGCAGTGGTTTTTAAGTTGTAACCCACCAATAGCTGATATCCTGTTTTTATCCACAACCCAGACTTAAGCTGTGATCCAGGAGGGACCGGCAGCTACCCTTCATTTGGTAGTCATTGGGTCAGGGTTTAATCTGCATAACATGGCTTTGCTCGAGTTTATATAGAGATTCTAAGGTTTGGTCAGCACCCTATCCTTTTTAATGCCATTCTCCCCACTGTCCCTGCCTTCCCTGCCTTGTGCTGTCCTGTTTGTGCCTCGCACAGTACTGGATCAAAATATTTAGACACAATCAAAATGTATCTTTGAGAGCTTGGTGTCTGTCTAGTTTGGTTGTAACTGTGCAGTGTGTCTGGTATAGAGGTGGTTAACATGACTTAACATATTTTTACAACTGCGGTTTGCCCTGTACTCTGTATTTATCAATCTCTCCATCCCTCCCTCTCTCTCTCTCTCTCTCTCCAGAAGAAACGATGTAAACTGAAGGCAGCATTATCAGCTCCCTCTTCCCCAGTGGCTGACGGGGCACTCGAATGCAACGGCCTCCCCCACTCCGTGACTCCCCCTCCCCCACTACCTCCTCCAATTTTAGAAGACATCTCCTGTAAGGAGCTCCACTTCCCCTCAGAGAGCAGCAGCGGTAGCTCCTCCACCCACTCTGAGGAGTCCTACATCAGTCGTGGCCCGCCCCTCTCCTCCCCCCCGTGCATGTTTAACGGCCATGCTGCCCTCCCCGTCCCGCTCTGCCTCCCCTCCCTCCCTCCCTCTAAGAAGAGGTCAGCGAAGCGTCAGAGGTCTCGTCAAGTGGAGCTGCAGTTATCCTCCAGACAGACAGGGGGGGCTATGCACTCTCTGCCCAGCCTGCAGCAGCTGATCAAGGGAAACAAGGAGATCAGCGTGGGGACTATAGGCCCCACGGCCGTCACAGGACATGTCTAATCACAAACGCACACTTCAGACTGACTCATAGACACACACACACGCACCCTGGTAGCAGACTTGGTTAGGGAGGTGTGAAGGGGTGTGGTCTCGCTCCAAAATGGCCACATCTCTGAACCACTTCTCCCATGAGCACCCTGGCCCACAGTGGAACTCGGAAACCATGACATTAGTTGCCCATCAACAGCCACCCTCCCCACAAATCAGAGACCATTTAACGGTCATGTGCCTTTACTGTCCATTCGAAAGCTTTCACCAATGGAAAAAATAATACATTCAAAGTATTGTTCTTTTTCTTTTCGGAGAGAAAAACTGTAATGCTTTGGAGTGTTATAAGAAAACAGACATTCAAACATGGGTTACCTGTTCCTACTGGACAAGCACATTGCTCCATAAGACCTAGGCGTCAGGGGCTTGTACTACAGCCCTGTGCCCAGAGAGGAGAAGGGCTGGCTGGGTAGAGCTTCTACCGGAGCCCCCTGCCTCTCCTGGGGCCTGTGAAAGTAGAGTATGAAGCTGTAAGTATGAAATGTGTCGCAATGAGAGAACTGTGCAGCAGGACTAGTTACTTCTCTAACCCATCCCCCCCTCCTTTCTCCTGTCCTCCATTTCCACATTCTGTTCATTCTCTGTGTATTGTTCAGAGCTAGCTAACACTATTGCAGTTGTTGTTCATATGGGACTGGGGTGTTAACCTTTCACACAACACAGGCCCTCTGTCTCGCCCTCTCAGGCAGTCTAACCTAACACAACCAGCAGAGCTAAATGAAGATGCACTGTGTGTGTGTGTGTGTGTGTTCATGTCTCTGTGTCTCTAGCGGCTAGCCATGTTTATCCAGCTGTGATACTAAGGGAGAAGCTCTAACTATTGAACTAGTTTACATAGCAGCTTGTCTCTCCAGTAAGACCTCTGAAAGTTGTATGGGCTGGGCCCAAAATACACACGCACACACACACACTAACAAACACACAGCCAGCTAAGAGAAAAGGGATTTTGTACTGTTAAAATATGGAAAATTAGGATGAAGTATATTCAAGAGTCAGTAATTTGGGTAGATTGTTGGGCACATTTTCAACACATCTCTGCATACATTTTAAAGATCACATATAACTGGTATACTTGAGCCATTCTATTGTATTCTACAGACCCCCCCAAACATTTTAAGCCATCCATTGGGCTTTATGTACCTATTATTTATGGAGATATGGCCATGTAACTCCTGTCCAATATGGCTCCATGGGGCTGGTTGGTGGCCATTTTGGAAATGCTGCCAGGGTGGTAATACAAAACATCTGTGATGGCATTATAGCTAAAAAAAACAACAACACTTCTTTGGACTTGTTCTAGCTGTGTGTGAAATGTGGTGCTTTTATCACAAAATCAACAATTCCCCTCAAATTTGAGGCTTAGCTGCTGGACTTTTTATAGGCTGGTTGTTTTTGCACATTGTGGCAGGTAGTCTCAGAACCCAGTCAGTTAGTTGGGTTGTGTTTTTATATTGAGCTGTATATGAGCCATGCTGAGAACTGAGTGTTGTGTGATATTCTAGTTGTTGTTGGGAACAGTTCAGTCTGAAGAAGTCACAGCCCACATCCTCACTCTGTGGGTAGAAGTTGCCTTTAGTTACTGATCTAAGATCAGCTTCCCCTCCCCCAATTCCTCATGTTCACCATTTGAATCAACAATGCAATACTGATCTTAGAACAGTGTCTAGGGGTAACTTCACTTTGAGAGCAGATCCCCTGAGGTCCTATTGAGGACTCTGTGAGGCCAGTTTTATTTATCTATTTATGTCCTGGCCTCACAGCAACCCCCACATACTGTAGCCCAGGGGCACACACACGGTACAGACAATAATAATGGTTGCAATTAAAACGCATATACACACACACAAAGGTACATGTACATCAGAGGAGGCTGGTGGGAGGAGCTATAGGAAGACTGGCTCGTTGTAATGGCAAAGAAAAAACATTTTATTTAACTAGGCAAGTCAGTTAAGAACAAATTCTTATTTTCAATGATGGCCTAGGAACAGTGGGTTTAACTGCCTTGTTCAGGGGCAGAACGACAGATTTTAACCTTGTCCGCTCGGGGATTCGATCTTGCAACCTTTCGGTTACTAGTCCATCGCTCTAACCACTAGGCTACCTGCCACCCCAGGTAGCCTAGTGGGTCACATAATAGCTCCTCCCACCATTAAATGGAATTAATGGAACGGTATCAAACACAAAGAAACCACATTTGACTCATTCCATTTATTAAATTCCAGCCATTACAAAGAGCCCATCCTCCTATAGCTCCTCCCACCAGCCTCTGATGTACATATATTGTACATACATACCATGGTACTGTCGCATACTGTGTGATTTTTCCACTGGCTGCCCGACACACTATTTAACACGTTGGCTCAGGTGTTCACCTCTTTTGTGACTAATATTTGTTTTTACAAAGATATAGCGACAACAAGGTGTTCACCTTTTTATATTTCTGTGGTTTTGAGTCACCTCCACTGTCTCTCACACACACACACACACACACACACACAAACCTCTCTTAACTAGACCTCTATCAGGGTACTGAGGGCCGTAACTATATCAGCCCCAGTAATACAGTGAGGGAAAAAAGTATTTGATCCCCTGCTGATTTTGTACGTTTGCCCACTGACAAAGAAATGATCAGTCTATAATTTTAATGGTAGGTTTATTTGAACAGTGAGAGACAGAATATCAACAAAAAAATCCAGAAAAACGCATGTCAAAAATGTTATGAATTGATTTGCATTTTAATGAGGGAAATAAGTATTTGACCCCTCTGCAAAACATGACTTAGTACTTGGTGGCAAAACCCTTGTTGGCAATCACAGAGGTCAGACGTTTCTTGTAGTTGGCCACCAGGTTTGCACACATCTCAGGAGGGATTTTGTCCCACTCCTCTTTGCAGATCTTCTTCAAGTCATTAAGGTTTCGAGGCTGACGTTTGGCAACTCGAACCTTCAGCTCCCTCCACAGATTTTCTATGGGATTAAGGTCTGGAGACTGGCTAGGCCACTCCAGGACCTTAATGTGCTTCTTCTTGAGCCACTCCTTTGTTGCCTTGGCCGTGTGTTTTGGGTCATTGTCATGCTGGAATACCCATCCACGACCCATTTTCAATACCCTGGCTGAGGGAAGGAGGTTTTCACCCAAGATTTGACGGTACATGGCCCCGTCCATCGTCCCTTTGATGCGGTGAAGTTGTCCTGTCCCTTTAGCAGAAAAACACCCCCAAAGCATAATGTTTCCACCTCCATGTTTGACGGTGGGGATGGTTTCTTGGGGTCATAGGCAGCATTCCTCCTCCTCCAAACACGGCAAGTTGGGTTGATGCCAAAGAACTCCATTTTGGTCTCATCTGACCACAACACGTTCACCCAGTTGTCCTCTGAATCATTCAGATGTTCATTGGCAAACTTCAGACGGGCATGTATATGTGCTTTCTTGAGCAGGGGGACCTTGCGGGCGCTGCAGGATTTCAGTCCTTCACGGCATCGTGTGTTACCAATTGTTTTCTTGATGACTATGGTCCCAGCTGCCTTGAGATCATTGACAAGATCCTCCTGTGTAGTTCTGGGCTGATTCCTCACCGTTCTCATGATCATTGCAACTCCACGAGGTGAGATCTTGCATGGAGCCCCAGGCTGAGGGAGATTGACAGTTCTTTTGTGTTTCTTCCATTTGCGAATAATCACAGAAACTGTTGTCACCTTCTCACCAAGCTGCTTGGCGATGGTCTTGTAGCCCATTCCAGCCTTGTGTAGGTCTACAATCTTGTCCCTGACATCCTTGGAGAGCTCTTTGGTCTTGGCCATGGTGGAGAGTTTGGAATCTGATTGATTGATTGCTTCTGTGGACAGGTATCTTTTATACAGGTAAGAAACTGAGATTAGGAGCACTCCCTTAAAGAGTGTGCTCCTAGTCTCCGTTCGTTACCTGTATGAAAGACACCTGGGAGCCAGAAATCTTTTTGATTGAGAAGGGGTCAAATACTTATTTCCCTCATTAAAATGCAAATCAATTAATAACATTTTTGACATGCATTTTTCTGGATATTTTTGTTGTTATTCTGTCTCTCACTGTTCAAATAAACCTACCATTAAAATTATAGACTGATAATTTCTTTCTCAGTGGGCAAACGTACAAAATCAGCAGGGGATCAAATACTTTTTTCCCTCACTGTAACTGTTGCTGGATCGTATAAGACAGAATAATATTCCATATGAACCAGCCACACCTCACAAATCAGAGGGTGTGGGTCTGCTTCCTTAGTTGTTCAGAGTCCTTTGGGAAGATGAAGTTAAAAGAGAAGAAATGTTTGAAGTCATTGGTTCTGTGTCTGCAAGGATGTGATTGGCACGGCAAAGGGGGAAATGTGAAAAATCCCATCTCTGTGTACTATATATCTGTGTAGTAGGCCTGTGTATAGTGTGGGTGTGATCTGATGGCCTCTGAGTTGGGTTGGTTGTTGACTGAGAAAGAGACACTGGAATACCACAAACCAAATTAACACTACACACTCCCTCTATAGTTTACCGCTACAGACCAGACTCCCAGGTCCCCTACTCTACCCTCTCCACTCTCCTCTAACCCCTACACAGGTCAGGGTTCAGACACTGTGGCAAGAGTTCTTTTAATTTAACCACTTCTCTTCCCTTTACCATGAATGGCTCCTTTAACTGGCCACCTCTACTTTCCTTACTAGCTGTCATTCATTCATTAATTTGTTGTTCATTACTGTACATTCACCCCACCTCGTAGGCAGGTAGTGGTTTTCAGAGGATGAATTTAATAAAGGGAATGTTGGGAAAGGGTTTGGAACGCAAAACTTTATCTGAAGAAGTGTTCCATACCCAGCTAATCATGACCCTCATTGTTTTGCTTCCTTTTTTGAATGTGTATGATATTATACTTGTGTGTATGCATGCATGCAAGGAAGTGTTTCACTGTGAGTGTTTGTTTCACTGTGAGAGTGTTTTCTCTTGACATGCAGGTGAGAGACTCTGCAAAGCCCTAATTTAACAGTGTCCTTGGTGACCCCTTGGTGACCCCGGGGGCTCAGTGTGCACTGTTATTATTACTACCTTCATGCCTTTTTGTTTTTCTACACTAAACCCTGTCTCAAGTGCTTTTTGTCCATGCCTCCCTCTTTCTTTCTCTTTCCTCTCACTGTGAGTACTCTGAGGAAGAGCTGCATAGTATTGTGCAACAGGAGCGTGAGTGTAACTACAAAGATGTAGTGCCATTAGAAACTGTGAATTTCTAAATAAAACCTTTTGTCTTTCACTTGACTGTTTTGGAGTCTGCATTTGTTCATGTGACTGGTCCTAGGTAAAGGTTGCACAGATCTAGGATCAGAGGAACCTTATTTCTTCTCTACAGACTCCTGCTGTGTTGAGTAGCGCCACTTCGCCATCTTCTGGTAGAACAGTGATCAGCACATGCACTACAAAACATGAACTGTTAACAGCTAGGAAATAATTGATCAAATCCTGCTTTTTACAAATACATAAAGCCTATTGGTGTGTAAATTAAACAATCCTACTTATTTGACCCACATGTCTTTTGGTTTTGGGCCAAAAATAACCTTCAGGAGGAGCTGACTGTTGTGTTCTGGAGGGGCTCAGAGGTTGTTATCCCTCTGCACTGTTCCACCATCGGACTGGAGACATTTGCTATACACAGGATGCAACCTCAGAGGGGATGCATGGGAGCAGAGAACAAGAGATGGGGGATGGATGAATGAGGGACAGATGGGATGAGAGGGGAAAAGGAGGAAATGGTTCAGAAAGGGACTGGGAAGAAAATATATGGGAAATTCCACAGTAATGGAGTGATAATGAGACTCAGATTTTTCACATTAAAATGTATGTGAAACAAAAACAAATGATTGCAAAGCAAAAAAAATAAAACTGCACAAGGAATACATTAAAAAATTTCCACTGATGCTAAATTTGGTAACAGAATGATGGTTTGGGCTGTTTGTGCCATCAGTCTGTTACCAAACTTTGCATCTGCACTGTTCAAGTAAATGTGTTTTGGTATAAATGTCAGTGGAAATTGTTCAAAGTAGTCCTTGTGCATAGAGTTTTATGAATTAAAGTTGATTGGCCACACTTTAAAGCCTGTAAAATGAGCAGCAACGGACACCCTTTTTACTGCGAGACGATGTACAGAAAATTGTATGGTGCAATAAATCATAGGCGTACACACAATAAACATTGTCCACTCAGGCTTTAAAAAATGTATAAATCAGATTATATAGAAATGCACTTATTCTTTTTATGATAACTAGTATATAATCTAATATTGCACATTGTCCGTCATTTTCTCCCTCATGTTTCATTCGTACGGCCCAGTAGATCACTGGGGCCAAGCTTCCTGTACCCCTGTATATATCCCCGCTGTTATTTTCTACTGCTCTTTAATCATTTGTTATCTCTTACTTTTAGGTATTTTCTTCAAACTGCATTGTTGGTTAAGGGCTTGTACGTAAGCATTTCACTGTAAGGTCTACTACACCTGTTGTATTCGGCGCATGTGATATAACATTTGATTTGATTTACAAAGTATACAGGACGGAACTCTTATTCTGAAGGATTCCAGAAAAATCCGTAACCCGGAAGTACTTAGTGTTCTTGCCTGCTTCAGAGCTGTCCAACTCAGTCCCTTGCAGGTAAAATCAGAACATCTCTTACCGAAATAAGTAGTTATAACGAAAATGTAACAGGGTTTGTGGTATATTTTCAGGATGGTTCTGTTGAATGACAACTAGTAGCAATAATATCAGAGCTAAGCCGGCTACGTTAGCCGCTTTAGCTAGGTAACTGGCAAGCTAACAACCATAATCCGCTTTCAAGACAAGCCTGGCAGTGCTTGTCATAAATTATGTGATAATGTTGTGTTCTGAAACGTTGGTACCAATTTCTCTACCCATGTCTATAGTTTGTTTGTTTTGACAGATGAAAGACACAATATGTAATGAGTATCATAGTTGGCTTGTACGACATTGCGGGCGACTACCGACTGACTGATCTACAAATCACCTTCCATAAATAACTCATTATTTGTAGATCAGTCTGTCACAATTTACCCATGAAACATTACCAGTTTTCATCCTGTCGAACACAACCCTTCAAATGACTGGATTTGGCTATTTCAGCCACACCCGTTGCTGACAGGTGTATAAAACCGAGCACAAAGCCATGCAATCTCCATAGACAAACATTGGCAGTAGAATGGCCTTACTGAAGAGCTCAGTGACTTTCATCGTGGCACCGTCATAGGATGCCACCTTTCCAACAAAAAAAAATAGTTTAAAATTGCCCCTGAAATCAACGTCATCACAGTAACTGTTCGTCGTGAGCTTCATGAAATGGGTTTCCGTGGGCGAGCAGCCACACACAAGCCTAAGCTCACCATGTGCAATGCCAAGTGTCGGCTGGAGTGGTGTAAAGCTCGCCGCCATTGGACTCTGGAGCAGTGGAAATGCGTTCTCTGGAGCGATCACGCTTCACCATCTGGCAATCCGACAGACGAATCTGTGGTTTGGCAGATGCCAGGAGAATTCTACCTGCCCCAATACATAGTGCCAACTGTAAAGTTTGGTGGAGGAGGAATAATGATCTGGGTCTGTTTTTCATGGTTTGGGCTAGTCCCCTTTGTTCCATTGAAGGGAAATCTTAATGCTACAGCATACAATGACATTCTGGACAATTCTGTTCTTCTAACTTTGTGGCAACAGTTTGGGCAAGGCCCGTTCCTGTTTCAGCATGACAATACCCCTGTGCACAAAGCGAGGTCCATACAGAAAAGGTTTGTCGAGATCGGTGTGGAAGAATTTGCCTGGCCTGCACAGAGCCCTGACCTCAACCCCATCGAACACCTTTGGGATGAATTGTAACGCCGACTGCGAGCCAGTCCTAATTGCCCAAAATTAGTTCCGGACCTCACTAATGCTCTTGTGGCTGAATGGAAGCAAGTCCCTACAGCAATGTTCCACAATCTAGTGGAAAGCCTTCCCAGAAGAGTGGATGCTGTTATGGCAGCAAAGGGGGGGGACCAACTCCATATTAATGCCCATCAATTTGCAATGAGATGTGCGTCAAGCTATGTGATCTATGTGTTTCATAATTTGCCTATGGTTTTGGTGTTTGTGTCCAGTTGATGGGGGCAGACAGTGGGTCAGGGGAAGCCCCAGGCCCAGCAGTGCCCTGGAGGAAAGTTCTATGGGAACGTCAACCCTTCCCTGATAACTATGTGGACCGCCGCTTCCTGGAGGAGCTCAGGAGGAACGAGGGCCTCCACCAGTATCGCTACTGGGCCGTGGTGCAGGAGGCAGGACTGGTGGCTCAGCAGATCTCCTGTGTGGCTCTTTTCCTCACTCTCTGGTTGTACATGGAGCAGGTAAGAGACCTTAGGGTGAATCTCTGACACCATATTCTCCACAGTGCACTAATGTTTTGACCAGGGCAATATAGTGTTAGTCACATAGCTCGGACTCTAGTCAAAAGTTGGGAACTTTATTGGGGAATACATTGTCATTCAGTTTTAAACGCCTGTGTCACATTAGTTCTATAAAGTCTAACCCCTCTCTTCTCCCTCCAGGGCCTGCTCTCCCCTTCCACGCTGCTGTGGACCGGCCTGCTCTGTGCCCTGCTGGGCTATGGACTCTACCAAGCACTGGCTCCGCGGGGAGATTCAGACAACCATCACCGTACACGTTGGTCTGACCTGCAGAGTGCCTCTATCTTCCTCTCCTTCACTTTTGGGTTCTCTCCTGTCCTCAGGACTTTAACAGAGTCAGTTTGTACAGACACAGTGTACGCCATGACAGCCCTGATGCTGCTGGCCCACCTGGTGGCCTTCCCCTACGCCCAACCTTCTCCCCCTGGGAGCCTCTCTCTCAACGCTGCCCTGTTCGCCTCTGTCTGCCTAGCCTCGCGCCTCCCCGGGGACCTGCACACCTCCGGTGGCCTGGACTCTTCCTCCTCTCCCTCCTCCCTTCATACCTTCACCATGCTCTGCTGGGCCCTGTTAGTGTTTGCCCTATGGCCTTGCCTGCTGCAGCGGCTGAGAGATTGTGCCCCGTGGGTGTTTGGGTGTGTGTGTGTGCTGGTGGGGGTGTGTGGGGTGGCGGGGCTGGGTTCTCTGTGGCCTGGGGGGGCTGTGCTGTTGGCTGCACTGTTGGGGACTGTGACCCTGCTGTGTCCTCTGCTGTTGATCCGACTGCAGAGTGACAAAGATAACATCCAGGGACCCTGGGATGAAGCGGAGATACGAGAGGATCTAACACACTTTCTACATTGATGGGTAGAGGATTGGGGGGCCAAGCCACCCACGCCGTTATCCACTGAGGACGGTAAGGGTCTGTCCCTTACCAGTACCAGACTGGTAGGATGAGTGGCAACCTTGAAAAACTTTATAGAAAGCTGTTGCTCCTATTTTAACAGAACAATATGGTTTCTCAGCAGGGAACTGAAGCTCTTTGCTGCCTACTGTAGAGGCTTTTCTCAGATTCCACCACTTTTATACAACTTCTAAACGTGTGTCTAGTAACCAAGGGCTCTGAGGCAAGGTAGATTGTGACCATGTTGAATGAAATAGGAAGTATTCAACCTGTAATGATTTTAACCTTTGTTGTACGGTCAGGTGTTAAATGCCGTTTTGGAAAAATAAAGTTATTTTGTTTATGATCGTATCAGCTATATTTATTCCTGTTATTGGTAAGTGGAAATGATTTAATTAAACCTATTCAGCTTCACAAGTGGGGAAACGTTCAAGTCATGCATCAACTCAACAACAAAAAAGGAGATCTGTTGCTGTTTATTTCCCTCCTCCAGTACCCTCCTCCAGTGAATCAGGTGTGCTTGTCCACGGCTACAACAAAAATGTGTACTGTTGGGGGTACTGGAGGACTGGCGTTGGGAAACACGAGCTACATGTCTGCAGTACCGTACTAAATCCACTTGATGTCAGCATCCCCTTTCAGGGGCCTGGCGTGGTTGGTGCTGCGGTCGGTCTTGTGGCTCCATGGTGAGTTTGTATTTGTATTTATTTGTATTTATTATGGATCCCCATTAGCTGCTGCCAGAGCAGCAGCTACTTTTCCTGGGGTCCAGCAAAATTAAGGCAATTTCTATTTTTATTTTTTTTACATTACAATACATTCACAGATTTCACAACACACTGTGTGCCCTCAGGCCCCTATTCCACCACTACCGCATATCTACAGTACTAAATCCATGTGTGTGTGTGTGTGTATATGCATGTGACTGTTTGTGTTGCTTCACAGTCCCTGCTGTTCCATAAGGATTTTTAAAAAATCTAATTTTACTGCTTGAGTCAGTTACTTGATGTGGAATAGAGTTCCATGTAGTCATGGCTCTATCTAGTACTGTGTGCCTCCCATATTCTGTTCCGGACTTGGGGACTGTGAAGAGACCTCTTGTGGCATGTCTTGTGGGCTATGCATGGGTGTTCGAGCTGTGTGCCAGTAGTTTAGACAGACTGCTCGGTGCATTCAACATGTCAATATCTCTCATAAATAAAAGTAGTGATGAAGTCAATCTCTCCTCCACTTTCAGCCAGGAGAGATTGACATGCGTATTTTTAATATTAGCTCTGTGTACATCCAAGAGCCAGCCGTGCTGCCCTGTTCTGAGCCAATTGCAATTTTCATAAGTCCTTTTTTGTGGCACCTGACCACACGACTGATCAGTAGTCAAGATGCGACAAAACTAAGGCCTGTAGGACCTGCCTTGTTGATAGTGTTGTTAAAAAGGCAGCGCATCGCTTTATTATAGACAGACTTCTCCCCATCTTAGCTACTACTGCATCAATGTTTTGACCATGACAGTTTATAATCTAGGGTTACTCAAAGCAGTTTAGTCAGAGTGTCTGCTTGCTCAATTTCCACATTATTTATTACAAGATTTAGTTGAGGTTTAGGGTTTAGTGAGTGTTTTGTTCCTAATACAATGCTTTTAGTTTCAGAAATATTTAGAGCTAACTTATTCCTTGCCACCCACTCTGAAACTAACTGCAGCTCTTTGTTGAGTGTTGCAGTCATTTCAGGCGCTGTAGTAGCTGACATGTATAGTGTTGTGTCATCCGCATACATAGACACTCTGGCTTTACTCAAAGTCAGTAGCATGTCGTTAGTAAAAAAATTAAAAAGCAAGGGGCCTAAACAGCTACCCTGGGGAATTCCTGATTCTAACGGGATTTTATTTGAGAGGCTTCCATTAAAGAACACCCTCTGTGTTCTGTTAGACAAGTAACTCTTTATCCACATTATAGCAGGGGGTGTAAAGCCATAACACATACGTTTTTCCATCAGCAGACTATGATCGACAATGTCAAAAGCTGCACTGAAGTCTAACAAGACAGCCCCCACAATCATTTTATCAATTTCTCTCAGCCAATCATCAGTCATTTGTGCAAGTGCTGTGCTTGTTGAGTGTCCTTCCCTATAAGCATGCTGAAATTCGTTACCTGTGAAATAGTATTGTATCTGGTCAAACACAATTTTTTCCAAAAGTTTACTAAGGGTTGGTAACAGGCTGATTGGTTGGCTGTTTGAGCCAGTAAAGGGGGCTTTACTATTCTTGGGTAGCGGAATGACTAGCTTCCCTCCAGGCCTGAGGGCACACTCTCTAGTAGGCTTAAATTGAAGATGTGGCAATATCGTCTGCTATTATCCGCAGTAATTTTCCATCCAGATTGTCAGACCCCGGTGGCTTGTCATTGTTGATAGACAATCATTTTTTCACCTCTTCCGCACTGACTTTACGGAATTCAAAAGTACAATTATTGTCTTTCATAATTTGGTCCGATATTCTTGGATGTGTAGTGTCAGCGTTTGGGTGTGTGCTTATTAGTAACTGGAATAAGTAGTTTCATAAATGCGTCAAGTGCAGCGTCTGGTTGCTCCTCATTACACACCACAGACCAGCAAATATTCTTTACATCATCAACATATGAATCAGTACAAAACTTATTGTATGACCTCTTATACACTATATTAGGCCCAGCCTTTGGAACTTTGGTTTTCCTAGATATGGCTATTATATTGTGATCACTACATCCTATGGATTTGGATACTGCTTTAAAGCAAATATCTGCAGCGTTAGTAAAGATGTGATCAATACATGTTGATGATTTAATTCCTGTGCTGTTTGTAACTACCCTGGTAGGTTGACTAACAACCTGATCGAGGTTGCAGCCACTGGTTAGTTTGACGTTCTTTTCTGAGTGGCCAACTTTATGATAGCCAGTCAATATTTAAATCACCCAGAAAATATACTTCTCTGTTGATATCACATACATTATCAAGTATTTTACACATATTATCCAGATACTGACTGTTAGCACTTGATCCTTGACTGAGTTCAGCCGGGTGGATTGTCTCTCTCTCCCCCTAGGCACTTCCCTAGTCTACCTCTATTTCCTCAGGCAATGTCAAATCAGATTTTGTCACATGTGCCGAATACAACAGGTAGACCTTACAGTGAAATGCTTACTTACAAGCCTTTAACCAACAATGAAGTTAAGAAAAATAAGTGTTAAGTAAAAAATAGATAAGTTAAAAAATAACAAATAGTTAAAGAGCAGCAGTAAAATAACAGTCGCAAAGCTATATACAGGAGATACCAGTTAGTCGAGGTAATTGAGGTATTATGTACAGTTGAAGTCGGAAGTTTACATACACCTTAGTCAAATACATTTAAACTCAGTTTTTCACAATTCCTGACATTTAATCAGAGTAAAAATTCCCGGTCTTAGGTCAGTTAGGATCACCACTTTATTTTAAGAATGTGAAATGTCAGAATAATAGTAGAGATAATAATTTATTTTCAGCTCAATTAGTATTTGGTAGCATTGCCTTTAAATTGTTTCACTTGTTTTTAAACAATTTAAAGGCAATGCTAGGTTTTTTTCTGAGGTCTTGGCTGATTTCTTTTGATTTTCCCATGATGTCAATCAAAGAGGCACTGAGTTTGAAGGTAGGCCTTGAAATACATCCACAGGTACCCCTCCAATTGACTCAAATTATGTCAATTAGCCTATCAGAAGCTTCTAAAGCCATGACACCGTTTTCTGGAATTTTCCAAGCTATTTAAAGGCACAGTCAACCTAGTGTATGTTAACTTCTGACCCACTGGAATTGTGATACAGTGAGTTATACGTGAAATAATCTGTCTGTAAACAATTGTTGGAAAAATTACTTGTGTCATGCACCAAGTAGATGTCCTCACCGACTTGCCAAAACTATAGTTTGTTAACAAGAAATTTGTGGAGTGGTTGTAAAACGAGTTTTAATGACTCCAACCTAAGTGAATGTAAACTTCCGACTTCAACTGTACATGTAGGTAAAGTTAAAGTGACCCTATCTCAATGTAATACCATCTACTGGCAAATGAAAGGGTGACATTTCAATGCTGGATGGCTTTGTACACTGATAAAAGCGTGGCTATATTTCATAAGATTCTGTCCCTATGTTGGCATGCTGAGTGGAATTGTTTGATAATTTTTGGAAAGATCAAATGCATCTATAAAGGGGTTCACGGTAGAACTCAAGTATAATGTAACAAGAAGTTAATAGACTTACCATTCCTAGCCTATTTCAAATCAAAGGACCACAATGTTCTAGAAAATTAAAACCCTGTTTATTTAAAACCATAAGTGGTTTGTACTTACACAAAGCACAAGCATTCCAACATTTGTAGACATTTCCATTTGTACAAAACAGTCACAAGGCCACCTTGGTTCTCACTAGCAGACAGGTAAAAAAATATATATATTTATTTATTTCACCTTTATTTAACCAGGTAGGCCAGTTGAGAACAAATTCTCATTTACAACTGCGACCTGGCCAAGATAAAGCAAAGCAGTGCGACAAAAACAACAACACAGAGTTACACATGGGATAAACAAACAGTCAATACAGTCAATAACACAATAGAAATATCAGTATACAGTGTGTGCAAATGAAGTAAGGAGGTAAGGCAATAAATACGCCAATAGTGGCAAAGTAATTACAATTTAGCAATTTACACTGGAGTGATATGTGCAGATGAGGATGTGCAAGTAGAAATACTGGTGTGCAAAAGAGCAGGAAAAAAAAATGGGGATGAGGTAGGTAGGTAGGTAGTTGGTTGGATGGGCTATTTACAGATGGGCTGTGTACAGCTGCAGCGATCGGTAAGCTGCTCTGACAGCTGACGCTTAAAGTTAGTGAGGGAGATATAAGTCTCCAACCTCAGTGATTTTTGCAATTCGCTCCAGTCATTGGCAGCAGAAAACTGCAAGGAAAGGCGGCCAAAAGAGGTGTTGGCTTTGGGGATGACCAGTGAACCCTGAACCAGGCAAGGCAGTCATTAGAGAAACCAGGCTGTTGAGTCTGCCGATAAGAAAACAGTGATTGACAGAGTCAAAAGCCTTGGCCAGGTCGATGGAGACGGCTGCACAGTACTGTCTTTTATCGATGGCGGTTATGATATCGTTTAGGACCTTGAGCGTGGCTGAGGTACACCCGTGACCAGCTCAGAAACCGGATTGCCTAGCGGAGAAGGTACGGTGGTATTCGAAATGGTTAGTGATCTGTTTGTTCACTTGGCTTTTGAAGACTTTAGAAAGGCAGGGCAGGATTGATGTAGGTCTAACAGTTTGGGTCTAGAGTGTCTCCCCCTTTGAAGAGGGGGATGACCGTGGCCGCTTTCCAATCTTTAGGAATCTCAGACGATACGAAAAAGAGGTTGAACAGACTAGTAATAAGGGTTGCAACAATGGCGGTGGATAATTTTAGGAAGAGAGGGTCCAGATTGTCTAGCCCAGTTGATTTGTAGGGATCCAGATTTTGCAGCTCTTTCAGAACATCAGCTGTCTGGATTTGGGTGAAGGAGAAGCGGGGGGGCTTGGGCCAGTTGCTGTGGGGGGTGCAGAGATGTTGGCCGGGTTTTTTGGTAGCCAGGTGGACAGCATGGCCAGCTGTAGAGAAATGCTTATTGAAATTCTTAATTATCGTGGATTTATCGGTGGTGACAGTGTTTCCTAGTCTCAGTGCAGTGGGTAGCAGGGAGGAGGTGCTCTTATTCTCTTTACAGTGTCCCAAAACATTTTGGAATTAGTGCTGCAGGATGCAAATTTCAGTTTGAAAAAGCTAGCCTTTGCCTTCCTAACTGACTGTGTATGTTGGTTCCTGACTTCCATGAAAAGTTGCATATCGCTGGGACTATTCGATGCTAGTGCAGAACGCCACAGGATGTTTTTGTGCTGGTCAAGGGCAGTCAAGTCTGGAGTGAACCAAGGGCTATATCTGTTCTTAGTTCAAATTGTTTTTGAAAGCGGCATGCTTATTTAAGATGGTGAGGAAAGCACTTTCAAAGAACAACCAGGCATCCTCTACTGACGGAATGAGGTCAATATCCTTCCAGGATACCCGGGCCAGGTCGATTAGAAAGGCCTGCTCACAGAAGTGTTTTAGAGAGCGTTTGACAGTGATGAGGGGTGGTCGTTTGACCAATGGACGCAGGAAATTAGATCCTGGTTGAAAACTGCAGAGGTGTATTTAGAGAGCAAGTTGGTCAGGATGATATCTTATGAGGATGCCCATATACCGCAAACCTCCAAAGTGTCTTTCTGCTATTATAAACTGGTTACCAATGTAATTAGAGCGGTAAAAATAAATGTTTTGTCAAAGCCATGGTATACAGTCTGAAAAACCACGGCTATCAACCAATCAGCATTTAGGGCTCGAACCACCCAGTGTATAATACAGATTAGACAGCTCATTGACAAGCTCTGGGTAAAAGTCTCAGGCAAAATGGTAGCTGGATATTTGAGTTTGGAATGGCCCTTCACCTGAATGGATTGGGTTGAAATTATCAATATGGTGATTGCTCCACCTTTCCCTATGATAGACTAAAAGGAATTATCACCACAGTGATTACACCTATCCAATCATTTCAGATCTATGAAAGTGTCTGGAATGTAGGGAATAAAAGTGCTTTGGGGATAGGTCTACGATTTGGGGAATTAGTTGAAATAATCCATCTGATTGATAGGACAACTCCATCGTACAGCCTATCAGAGGCAGGGTTGTGTTGAGGGGAGGAGGTCAGTGCGATGGTTTCATGGGGACAGCCGGGGGTTGCCTCCTGGAGAGGGACAGAGAGGAGAAACCATTAATACAGGACACACACACACACAATGTATTTTAAAGTATTACAGTACTATAAATTATTTACAAAAAACAATACACCGTAGATCTCCTAAAGCATAGTGTGCACACTGGAGGAAAATCCAGTTGAGAAATAGTGAGCATTCCTGCTAATACTGACCAGGAAAGATCCCTGTAGAGACAAAGGAATCTTGTGGTGTGTGTGTGTGTGTGCTGGCAGAGTGTTCCTGTGATGTGAAATAAGAGAAAAGGGCTTGTACTTTTCCTGGGATAGAGGTAGAGAAAAAGAGAGGGTGAGTTATGGAGGGAGAGTTAGGGAGGGGGTTGAGAAGGAAAGAGGGATGATGGGTGAGGCCCAAAATAATGGTTGGAGAGGAAATTAGGGGGGCGAAAAAAAAATTACAGCCCAAAAGCAGGAGAGGAATGAGTGGAGGAAGAGAAGAAGAAGAGCGGGAGAAAGATATTGCATTAGGAAAAATGGAAAGCGGTCAAACAAATCCAAGGCAGGAGAAAGGTTGAGATGGAGAGAGAGAGAGAGGTGAGAAATACAAAGGGTCTGTATACTGGGGTTGATAGGATATAAATGAAAAACACATTTTCCAACAGACCCCCACCCCAGCTCAAATAACCTCTCTCTCTGCAGCCCAATGTTTAGCTGTGTGTGTGTGTGTGCGTGCGTGCCTGTGTGCATGCTTGAAGTACCACAGCATTAAAGAATTCCAACAAATAGCAAATAAATCAAGTTGAACTTCAATAATAATAAGGTGGGTGCTTATATTTGTCCTATTTCACATACAGTTGAAGTCGGAAGTTGACATACACCTTAGCCAAATACATTTAAACTCAGTTTCACAATTCCTGACATTAAATCCTAGTAAAAATCCCCTGTCTTAGGTCAGTTAGGATCACCACTTTATTTTGAGAATGTGAAATGTCAGAATAATAGTAGAGAGAAAGATTTCTTTCAGCTTTTATTTATTTCATCACATTCCCAGTGGGTCAGAAGTTTACATACACTCAATTAGTATTTGGTAGCATTGCCTTTAAATTGTTTAACTTGGGTCAAACGTTTCGGGTAGGTGAATTTTGGCCCATTCCTCCTGACAGAGCTGGTGTAACGGAGTCAGGTTTGTAGGCCTCCTTCCTCGCACACGCTTTTTCAGTTCTGCCCACAAATTTTCTATAGGCTTGAGATCAGGGCTTTGTGATGGCCACTCCAATACCTTGACTTTGTTGTCCTTAAGCCATTTTGCCACAACTTTGGAAGTATGCTTGGGGTCATTGTCCATTTGGAAGACCCATTTGCAACCAAGCTTTAACTTCCTGACTGATGTCTTGAGATGTTGCTTCAATATATCCACATAATTTCCCTTCCTCATGCCGCCATCTATTTTGTGAGGTGCACCAGTCCCTCCTGCAGCAAAGCACCTCCACAACATGATGCTGCCACCCCTGTGCTTCACGGTTGGGATGGTGTTCTTCAGCTTGGAAGCCTCCCCCTTTTTCCTCCAAACATAACGATGGTCATTATGGCCAAACAGTTCTATTTTTGTTTCATCAGACCAGAGGACATTTCTCCAAAAAGTACGATCTTTGTCCCCATGTGCAGTTGCAAACCGTAGTCTGGCTTTTTTATGGCGGTTTGGGAGCAGTGGCTTCTTCCTTGCTGAGCGGCCTTTCAGGTTATGTCGATATAGGACTCGTTTTACTGTGGATATAGATATGTTTGTACCTGTTTCCTCCAGCATCTTCACAATGTCGTTTGCTGTTGTTCTAGGATTGATTTGCACTTTTCACACCAAAGTACGTTCATCTCTAGGAGACAGAACGCATTTCCCTCCTGAGCGGTATGACGGTGCGTGGTCCCATGGTGTTTATACTTGTGTGCTATTGTTTGTACAGATGAACTTAGTACCTTCAGGAGTTTGGAAATTGTTCCCAATGATGAACCAGACTTGTGGAGGTCTACAACTTATTTTCTGAGGTCTTGGCTGATTTCTTTTGATTTTCCCATGATGTCAAGCAAAGAGGTACTGAGTTTGAAGGTAAGCCTTGAAATACATCCACAGGTACACCTCCAATTGACTCAAATTATGTCAATTAGCCTATCAGAAGCTTCTAAAGCCATGACATCATTTTATGGAATTTTCCAAGCTGTTTAAAGGCACAGTCAACTTTTGTAAACTTCTGACCCACTGGAATTGTGATACAGTGAATTATAAGTGAAATAATCTGTCTGTAAACAATTGCACAAAGTAGATGTCCTAACCGACTTGCCAAAACTATAGTTTGTTAACAAGAAATTTGTGGAGTGGTTGAAAAACGAGTTTTAATGACTGCAACCTAAGTGTATGTAAACTTCTGACTTCAACTGTATGTAGAAGTGTGTATTAATACGCATTCGGGAATTGGAAATGTGTTTTTTACATATCCCAACTCCCCGAGACAACCTCAGAGAGTGGGGTCACGGTCTGCCATTATCAACAGCATCCCTGGAGCAATTAGGGTTAAGTGCTCTGCTCAACGGAACGATTTTTCACCTTGTCAGCTCGGGGATTCGAACTAGTGACCTTTAGGTTACCGGCCCAACACTCTAACCACTAGGCTACCTGCTGCCCCGAACATCGCCGTCATGGTTACCTGGGTACATTGGGGGGAAATCTGATAAGTCCGCCTGGTGGAGACTGGTTGGTATCAGCGTTGTTGCTGGGTGGTCCATGAAGATGAGGTGCAGCACGGAGGAGACTAACGTCAATGAGGTGGGGCCTCTGGTGGGGCTCTGGGAGCAGAGGCTATATGCTTAGGAGCTAGAGCTGTATTACTGTGAGACCTGAGGGAAGGTGGTTAGCGTTATGATGTGTGTGCACCCATGTGTGTGTGTCTGTGTGTGTTACCTGCGGCTGGTCGCAGGGGCTCCATGCAGCCAGAAGGAGTCAACAGGAGGAGGTAGAGGAGTAGAGCAGGTGGAGATGTCTCCGATGATGGCCAGCGCCTCCTTCAAGGCAGCGTGAGTCCTCAGCACCTCCTCTCTCCTCTGCTCCTGCTCTGGATACTCATCCATCAACACACACTTCTCTGTTAAAGAGTAGAGCTGCACCAGGAGGTCAATAATGATGTACTCCTTTACCTATGGAGAGAGGAGAAAGAGATTATATATTCCTTCACCAACAGAGAGTTATGAGGGGAGACCGCCGGACAGACACAGACTTACGTTGTTGACCATGAGGTGCATGACGGTCTTGGGCACGAAGTCTCTAATGGCTTTGTAAACAATGTTCATAAAGGTGTCCACCAGGTTCCCGGATGGTCTCTACTTGACGCTCCAACTGAAGGTCCATAGAGAAACTATCACTAGAACTATTACTCTCCTTATCAACCTGGCACAGGAGAGAGAGTGAGGGAGGGAGGGAGGGAAAGAGTGAGAGTTACAGAGAGGTCATGAGCAGATGAGCTCCTGAATATTGCTGCATTTTACAAAAATATAGATTTAGGGTTGTATAAAATTGGATACTACCCTCCACAACATAACCTTCACTCCAAATCAAAACTCCAAACCTACAACCTGATCTTGGACAAATTACCTGGAAGGATTCTGGAAGGATTTTTATTACCAAGGATTCTTACTGCCAAGGACTAACCAGCAAACTTTCTGACAAACCAGCAAAAGAAGCACAAAAGAAACCCGAAAATATCATCCAACCTGGAACTGAGTAAGTAATGTTCAGTCGGAAGCTACTTCGAAAGCCCAGAATGAAAAGAACATTACAATAATTTCTAGATGTTTAACTTTCTAAAGACTGAATGCTAAGTTAAAAGGCTACCAATCTTGAAGAACAGACCTGGCTGCAACATTAATAACCACTGAAGTGTGAAGTAAGAGGTGTGAAGCCCCTGAGCCAAACAATGGCAGCAGAGTTCCTCCCCCACCCAAATGCAGAAGCATCTTTGACCCCCTGCTCCATGGCTTCCCTCTGTGCAGAGGTCACCACAGTACAATATCCCTTGGACATAAAAAAAAATGACAAGGCATAGAAAGAGTACAAAGAGAAGCTCCTCATGGACAATCCAGAGACACTTTTTGCTGACTGCTACAAAAATCGTAACGTAAGCAACTTAATCTTCAACACAGACCATCCCTGGGCATGGCACAGAGCTATGAGAGCACACTATCCCTCTTAAGAGAGAGGGTATTGGCTGCGGGTGGAAAATCAGAACATATCTTAAAACGAGGACCCTGAGAAAGACCCCCTCTGTCAACCTGTACAAGAATGGAACAGTGGTGGTCCAGGGCAACTTCATACATTTCCAGAAAGGACTTCCACAAAATCAAAGCAAGAGCACGGCAGGAGAAGCTTTCTCTTGGTGACGAATCCCCCACCCCGAGCAAGTCTGATCTACGGCTGTTACGGTGACCGTATTACCGCCACATCGACAGTCACGAGTCATGAAGGCAGTCAAATTCCACCAGCTCTGATGCTACTGATTGATGGTCATTAGTAGCCTACCAAACTTGCTAACTGCCTGGTACTCAGCACTCTATTGTCCCGCTAATCACTCTGACATCAATGCAAATGTGATCGAAAATCGAATCAAATCCAATTTTATTGGTCACATACACGTGTTTAGTAGATGTTATTGCGGGTGTAGTGAAATGCTTGTGTTTCTAGGTACAACAGTGCAGTAATATCTAACAATTTCACAACAATACACACACATCTAAGGAACGGGATTAAGAATAAATAAATATTTGGACGAGCAATGTCAGAGTGGCATAGACTAAGATACAGTAGAATAGAATACAGTATATACATATGAGATGAGCAATGCAAAATATGTAAACATTATTAAAGTGACTAGTGTTCCATTATTCAAGTGGCCAGTGATTTCAAGTCTATGTACATTAGGGCAGCAGCCTCTAATGTGCTAGTGATGACTATTTAACAGTCTGATGGCCTTGAGATAGAAGCTGTTTTTCAGTGTCTCGGTCCCAGCTTTGATGCACCTGTACTGACCTCACCTTCTGGATGATAGCGGGGTGAACAGGCAGTGGCTCGGATGGTTGTTGTCCTTTATGATATTTTTGGCCTTCCTGTGACATCGGGTGCTGTAGGTGTCCTGGAGGGCAGGTAGTTTGCCTCCGGTGATGCGTTGGGCAGTTTGTGAGGGTTTTAGGTGCCAAGCCAAATTTCTTCAGCCTCCTGAGCCTCCAAATCTCTTCACCACACTGTTTGTGTGGGTGGACCATTTCGGTTTGTCAGTGATCTGTACTCCGAGGAACTTTCCACCTTCTCCACTGCGGTCCCGTCGATAGGGATAGGGGGGTGCTTCCTCTGCTGTTTCCTGAAGTCCACGATCAGCTCCTTTGTTTTGTTGACGTTGATGAGAGGTTATTTCTGGCACCACACTCCCAGAGCCCTCACCTCATCCCTGTAGGTTGTCTCGTCATTGTTGGTAATCAGGCCTACTACTGTTGTGTCGTCTGCAAACTTGATGATTGAGTTGGAGGCGTGTGTGGCCACGCAGTCATGGGTGAACAGGGAGTACAGGAGGGGGCTGAGCATACACCATTGTGGGGCCACAGTGTTGAGGATCAGCGAAGTGGATGTGTTGTTTCCTACCATCACCACCTGGAGGCGGCCTGTCAGGAAGAAAAGGACCCAGTTGCACAGGGCGGGTTCAGACCCAGGGCCTTGAGCTTAATGATGAGCTTGGAGGGTACTATGGTGTTGAATGCTGAGCTATAGTCAATGAACAGCATTCTTACATAGGTATTCCTCTTGTCCAGATGGGATAGGGCAGTGGGATGGCGATTGCATCGTCTGTGGATCTATTGGGGCGGTAAGCAAATTGAAGTGGGTCTAGGGTGTCAGGTAAGGTAGAGGTGATATGATCCTTGACTAGTCTCTCAAAGCGCTTCATGATGACAGAAGTGAATGCTACGGGATGTTAGTCATTTAGTTCAGTTACCTTTGCTTTCTTGGGTACAGGAACAATGGTGGCCATCTTGAAGCATGTGGGGACAGCAGACTGGGATAGGGAGAGATTGAATATGTCCATAAACACTCCAGCCAGCTGGTCTGCGCATGCTCTGAGGACACGGCTAGGGATGCCGTCTGGGCTGGCAGCCTTGCGAGGGTTAACACGCTTAAATGTCTTACTCACGTCAGCCACGGAGAACGAGAGCCCACAGTCCTTGGTAGAGGGCCGCGTCGGTGGCACTGTGTTAACTTCAAAGCGGGCGGAAACAAGACGTCGGTGTCCACGATGTGGCTGGTTTTCCCTTTGTAGTCTGTGATTGTCTGTAGACCCTGCCACATTCGTCTCATGTCTGAGCCGTTGAATTGTGACTCCACTTTGTCTCTATACTGACGGTTTGCCTGTTTGATTGCCTTACGGAGGGAAAAACTACACTGTTTGTATTCGGCCATATTCCCAGTCACCTTGCCATCATTAAATGCAGTGGTTCGAGCTTTCAGTTTTGCACGAATGCTGCCATCTATCCTTGATTTCTGGTTAGGGTAGGTTATAATAGTCACAGTGGGCACAACTCAACCTACATCTCCTATTCACTTTCTGATAAACTCAGTCACCCTATCAGTGTATTCGTCAATGTTATTCTCGGAGGCTACCTGGAAAATATCCCAGTCCGCGTGATCAAAACAATCTTGAAGCGTGGATTCTGATTGGTCAGACCAGCGTTGAATAGTCCTTAGCACGGGTACTTCCTGTTTGAGTTTCTGCCTATATGAAGGGAGGAGCAAAATGGAGTCTTGATCAGATTTGCCGAAAGGAGGGCCTTAAAGGCATCCCAGAAGTTGGAGCAGCAGTGGTCGAGTGTTTTAGCAGCGCAAGTACTACAGTCAATGTGTTGATAGAACTTCGGTAGCGTTTTCCTCAAATTTGCTTTGTTAAAATCCCCAGCTACAATAAATGCGGTCTCAGGATATGTGGTTTCCAGTTTGCATAAGGTCCAGTGAAGTTCTTTGAGGACCATCGTGGTATCGGCTTGAGGGGGAATATACATGCCTGTGACTATAACCGAAGATAATTCTCTTTGGAGGTAATACGGTCGGCATTTGATTGTGAGGTATTCTAGGTTGGGTGAACAAAAGGACTTGAATTCCTGTGTGTTATCACAATCACACCATGAGTAGTTAATCATGAACCATACACCCCCGCCCTTCTTCTTCCTGGAGAGATATTTATTCTGTGAAACAGAGTATGTTACAATCCCTGATGTCTCTCTGGAAGGAAATCCTCACCCTGAGCTCATCAACTTTATTATCCAGAGACTGAACATTAGCGAGTAATATACTCGGAAGTGGTGGATGGTGTGCGCGCCTCCTGAGTCGGACTAGAAGTCCACTCCGAGTACCTCTTCTCCGCCGGCGGTATTTTGGATCAGCCTCTGGAATTAGTTCAATTGCCCTAGGGGGTACGATCAAAGGATCCGATTCGGGAAAGTCGTATTCCTGGTATTAATGCTGGTGAGTTACCGTCACTCTGATATCCAAAAGTTCTTCCCGGTTGTATGTAATAACACAAAACAAATTCTGATAAAATAAGAAATGACACGTAAAAAAACTGAATACTGCAAAGTTGCCTAGGGTCTAGAAGCACGGCTGCCCTATCTATCGTGCCTTTAAACTGCTTGCTGTTTAATGGCGCCGATACACTTAATGAGAGCCCATGAGCTTATGTTGCGCAACATTTCTATAGTCTATGCAATTGCGTGAGAAAACAGAGTGATGGCCTATAATAAAAAGAGGAGGATCCCATCAGCTTTCTATAGGCTAAGCCTACTATATGTATTTCTCAACTTTCCTAATCTTTACAACAGGAGTATAGCCTACCTGGCCAGTATTAAAATGAACCATGGGAAAAGCGCCCTCCGTTTGTTATTTAAGTGCATAGATGACATGTATTTTTCCCCCTGCCCCGAGACAGGTGCATAATAATGGTCCATTCTAAATCAAAACAAATTTCACACGTGACCGACCGGCTCGATTCGGTCTTATGTGGCAAAATTTGAAATAGTGTTTTTTACATTTACAAAATTAGACACATTAGACAGCAAGAAAATTGTATATCATACACAATAGTTGAGGAACAATGGGAAAGTGATTATGCTTTGAAAGATGATGAACTTGAAAATGTCCCTTGAATGTTTTCGGATACCTAATGGAGAGCTCTTCTTTGTCTACACCCATTCAGCATCGTTCAGACCCTCTAAAGCCTTAAAGAGATGGGTGGGGTTAAGGATTCACATGTGAGGCCATGTACAAAACAACCAAAGCTTTCAAAAGGCTGGTTTATACTACGGGTGGATTCGTAAATTGAATCTGGAGTGCCAGAGTGTGCTCGTTCATAAACTCAGAGCATTGTCAGATTGTCCGTACGTAAATTCAGAGTGTTTCGCTCTCTGAGCGTTCAGAGCGCACACTGGACGCTCTGGCCGAGCAGTAGGGTTGATTCAAGCGTTCAGACCGAACAACAGCACCCAAGCTAATTGGCTAACGTTGGCTAGCTTGCTAGCTACTTCCAGACACAAATGAGAGAACAGCTCACTCTGACAATTTTACTCGCCCTAGTAGAGCTGGTTACGCTGTTTTGATGTTATCCAGAGCATTGCTGACTGCAACTGTGTTGCTGGCAACATTTTAATTCCGCTTTTTTGCCAACGTTTACTGACACCGAACATATTCAACGGGCGTTGAGCTTATGTAAATTCATCAGTTATTCTGCGCTCTCGCACACTCAGACGAGAGTGCTCTAAAATCACAGCAGATAGCCATAGCAAATTTACCGGCTACGTCTATCGACAGTTGTGAACGTTCTATTGAAATGGTTACTTGAATAGTAGTGGAGTATTTTGATTAGACATGTAGCTAGCTAACCAGCTAAACAATATATGTGGGGATATATTTTCCAGTACATGTGTTATGCATCTCAGAATAGTAAGCAGAATCAATATATGGTTAACCATGAAACATGTGTGAGCAGAATGTAAGCAGAATCCTTGTGATTGTGCAAAACTGAATAAACACAGTCCTAGCCATTCTTGGTCATGCCTGGTCTTGTGAAGGCCATTGGACAGACACATTGGTTAATCCGTTATAGGGACCATTAGACATGCACCTGTATTAGGAAGGTATGTTAGTATTAACTAAGTACTATTAGACATGCATCTGTATTAGGAACATATATATGTATTATTTTTGCATTGGTACTATGGTGACACCACCTATATAATCTAAGATGAGCATAAATAAGTCAGAAGTGGGCGTGAACAAGTCAGAAGTGAGACTGAAATATAATGCTGGCGAAAGGCTAAAGGGTATTAATAATTTACATAAAGAGGAGTGACTATGTATGTTATGTAAGTGTAAAACTGTATAAAAGGAGAGTGCTGAGACTGGAAAGATCAGTTGGTCCATGGGCCAGCTTGGCTTGTTACTTTGTAATAAAGTATATTTGAATTCACAAGTTCTGGTATCTGAGAAATATTATTGGGCCAATATTTCTACGACATGAACCATAATCCCAGCTCATAACGTTACCACCTTGCATGAATCTGCAGGTAGCTAACCAACCAGGTTCAATGTTAGCTAGCTAACATCAAGCTATAACTAGCAATGCAAATGGCTCTGAGATACAAGTAATACAATTACACAGATGACACACGTAAAGGTTAGCTAGCGAGTCAGCCAGCTAGCTAGCTAACAGTACACTAACTTGAAATGAAAATGACTTTCAGACAAAATTAGAAACGTGTAATATCTTAGCGAGACTATCTTACCAGTATACAGTGGAAGTCGTAAGATTACATACACTTAGGTTGGAGTCATAAAAAAAAATGATAAACCACTCCCCAAAATTGTTTTTAACAAACTATACTTTTGGCTAGTCGGTTAGGACATCTACTTTGTGCACGACACAAGTCATTTTTCCAACAATTGTTTACAGACAGATTATTTCACTTATAATTCACTGTATCACAATTCCAGTGGGTCAGAAGTTTACAAAAGTTGACTGTGCCTTTAAACAGCTTGGACAATTCCAGAAAATGATGCCATGGCTTTAGAAGCTTCTGATTGGCTAATTGACATCATTTGAGTAAATTGGAGGTCTACCTGTGGATGTATTTCAAGGCCTACCTTCAAACTCAGTGCCTCTTTGCTTGACATCATGAGAAAATCAAAAGAAATCAGCCAATACCTCAGAAAATAAATTGCAGACCTCCACAAGTCTGGCTCATCCTTGGGAGCCAATTTCCAAACGCCTGAAGGTACCACGTTCATCTGTAAAAACAATCGTACGCAAGTATAAACACCATGGGACCACGCAGCCGTCATACCGCTCAGGAAGGAGACGCGTTCTGTCTCCTGGAGATGAACGTACTTTGGTGCGAAAAGTGCAATCCCAGAACAACAGCAAAGGACCTTGTGAAGATGCTGGAGGAAATAGGTACAAAAGTATCTATATCCACAGTAAAACGAGTCCTGTATCAACATAACCTGAAAGGCCGCTCAGCAAGGAAGAAGCCACTGCTCCAAAATGGCTTAAGGACAACAAAGTTAAGGTATTGGAGTGGCCATCACAAAGCCCCAACCTCAATCCTATAGAAAATTTGTGGGCCGAACTGAAAAAGTGTGTGCGAGCAAGGAGGCCTACAAACCTGACTCAGTTACACCAGGTCTGTCAGGAGGAATGGGCCAAAATTCACCCAACTTATTGTGGGAAGCTTATGGGAGGCTACCCGAAACGTTTGACCCAAGTTAAACCATTTAAAGGCAATATTACCAAATACTAATTTAGTGTATGTAAACTTCTGACCCATTGGGAATGTGATGAAATGTGGGAATGTTATCTCTATTATTATTCTATTATTATTCTGACATTTCACATTCTTCAAATAAAGTGGTGATCCTAACTAACCTAAGACTGGGAATTTTTACTAGGATTAAAGGAATAATGAAAAACTGAGTTTAAATGTATTTGGCTCAGGTGTATGTAAACTTCCGACTTCAACTGTACATATCAAATACAAATCTTAGAATCAACTATTAAAGATTACCACATCCCACTGGGTTCTCCAATAACATTGAATGAACTACAGGACAAAATACAAATCCTCCAACCCAAAAAAGCCTGTGGTGTTGATGGATCCTAAATGAAATTATAAAATATACAAACCACACATTCTAATTGTCTATACTTAAATTTAACATCATTTTCGTCTATACTTTATTGGATTGGGGTGATCAGTCCTTGGTTCCAGATATTGGGGAAGATGCCAGAGTTGAAGATGATCACCGCAATCCACAAATTTGACCCCAATAACTACTGTGGGATATGCGTCAACGGCAAACTTTGGAAAATCCTCTGCATTATCATTAACAGCAGACTCGTACATTTCCTCAGTGAAAACAATGTACTGAGCAAATGTAAATAGTATTTTTACCAAACTACCGTATGACAAACCACGTATTCAACCTGCACACCCTAATTGACAAACAAACCAAAACAAAGGCAAAGTCTTCTCATGCTTTGTCGATTTGAAAAGGTTTTTGACTCAATTTGGCATGAGGGTCTGCTATACAAATTGATGGAAAGCGGTGTTGGGGGAAAAACATAAGACATTATAAAATCCATGTACACAAACAACAAGTTAAAATTGGCAAAAAACACACATTTATTTCCACAGGGCCATGGGGTGAGACATGGATGCAGCTTGAGCCCCACCCTCCTCAATATATATATCACAGAATTGGCGAGGGCACTAGAACAGTCTGTAGCACCCGGCCTCACTCTACTAGAATCTGAAGTCAAATGTCTACGGGTTTGTTGGTGCTCCTGTCCCCAACCAAGAAGGGCCTACAGCAGCACCTAGATTTTCTGCACAGATTCTGTCAGACGTAGACCATGACAGTACATCTCAGTAAGACAAAAATAATGGTGTTCCAAAAAAGGTCCGGTTGCCAGGACCACAAATACGTTTCCAGAGTACACAAAAACGATACATACTTCGGCCTAAACATTAGGGCCACAGGTAACTTCAACAAAGCTGTGAACGATCTGAGAGAAGGCAAGAAGGGCCTTCTACGCCATCAAAAGGAACATCAAATTCAACATACCAATTAGGATCAGGCTAAAAATACCTGAATCAGTTATAAAACCCATTGCCCTTTATGTCTGTGAGGTCTGGGGTCCGCTTACCAACCAATAATGTTCCTAATGTTTTGTGTACATGCACAAACTGTTCCGAACTGTTTCGGATGGGAAGCTGTGAGCAGCCAATGACTGAAGGCAAGGGGAGGGGGTAGTAGGGGGGGACGAGGAAGGAGAGAGGTGAAGGGTAGCCAGGCAGAGAATAAGGGCAGGTGTAGGTTATAGTTAGGGTCAGGGATAGGAGGTAAGGGGTCAGGGTTAGGCTATTCACAGTTACTTTATAGGTCATGGTTTTAGGGTTAGAGGTTAGAGTCAGGTTTAGAGTTACGGATCAGGAGTTTTGACTAAGATACTCACAGTGACTTTCTCGGGATAGACTCCGGCTCTCAGCAGAGAAGCTTTCCAGCTGTCTACCTCCTCCTGAGAGCCAAACGCCAGCTCCAGGAACCCATAGTCCTTATACACGTTCCTACAATTACATTGCATACTGTCAGCTACCTCAAACTACATCACCCAGTCAGCAGCTTCAGAAAACAACTATACCCATATCCAAGAACCTCTAGTCCTTATATACCTTCTAACAATTATAACAGATACAATCAAACAGTCACCTTCCTCTCCAGGTTTGAGGTTGTATGCCATATGCATACACACGACTACACCATAGGTCTCACACAGAGCACACACATGTTATCAGAGCTGGAACACACACCTTCACACACAATGAATAACTAAACTCACTCATCCATACCCACAGAGCTTCTTTCCTCCCTCTCTCTCTCTCTCTCTCTCTCTCTCTCTCTCTCTCTCTCTCTCTCTCTCTCTCTCTCTCTCTCTCTCTCTGTCAGGGAGACGCCGCTGCGTCTGACAGAGGCAGGAATCTGGAGAGGTCTAAAACCCATCTGTTAAACACACACACACACCACACACAGGCACACACATCTGTTAAACATTCTCTTTAATCACTCTGTGTTCCTGTCCTTTTGTTTCTCCCTCTCTCATGTTTTCTAAACTGGTATTGTTGGTTGTGTGTGTGTGTGTGTGTGTGTGTGTGTGTGTGTGTGTGTGTGTGTGTGTGTGTGTGTGTGTGTGTGTGTGTGTGTGTGTGTGTGTGTGTGTGTGTGTGTGTGTGTGGGTGGGTGGGTGGGTGGGTGGGTGGGTGGGTGGGTGGGTGGGTGGGTGGGTGGGTGTGTGTGTGTGTGTGTGTGTGTGCGCGTGTGCACGCAGTATACTTGTCTGTCTGTCTCCAATCTCAAGCTGTCTTGAGTATTCTGGATAGCAGCCTGACCACATATCTCATGAGATCTCCTCTGTCTGTAGGCTAAGTAGGGCTGGGTCTGGTTGATCCCTGGATGGGAGACCAGATGCTGCTGGAGATGGTGTTGGATGGACGGCCAGAAGGGTTAGTATTAGTTAGAAGGGCCAGTAGGAGGCTCTCGCTCCCACTCTCTCTCTTAATGCTTTACAGTGGCTGGATTGTAACCAGTCACTCACATCCCCCTTTTCCTCGCTCTGTTCCGCTGTGGCCAGGGATAGTGAGCTTTTCTCTCCTCTTGAGGAATTTTAGCAAGGATCCATTTCTCCCTTTTCCTTTCTCCCTCCCTCTTTCCCTGCTTTTAGATCAGGGACTTTCCTAAAGGTTCTGATTACTGTCAGACAGGGACAGCCAGAGCATTGGAATCAGGACTGTGGACACAAATCATGCACACACAAACACGCACAGAGAGAAGGGGGCACAAGGGGCGCAGTAGGACACGCTTTTGACACATTCCTGACTGATCGCTCTCCCTCTCTCCCCACTCTCACCCCATCCAGCCTTCTTTCCCTCCTTCTTGTGGCGAGCGGTTAAATAGTTTCCTAACAAGAGCTGCCTCATCTCTGGTCCAGAACTCTGGCTTTGATTAGCTGCTTAATGAGCCTGCCCTCGGTATGCTGCGGTCCACACACACACACTCACGAACCAGGTCCCACCCAGCTCAGCCATAGCATGCCCAGCCCACCCCATCCTAACCCACTCCATCTCTCTGTCAGTCAGTCAGTGAGGAGGTCAGAGACCAGCTGTGTGCCCCCCCCCCCCCCCCCCCCCCCCATCTCTTTCAGATATGCCTGTCAAACACTAATCTCACATAAAACCACTTCAACACACACACCTCTGTTCGGTGCTGAAGATGGAGTAGGCATGTTACTGGACATGAAGCTCTTCTCCACATCTCTCAGCTTCAGGTTGTCCAACGGTAACATGTACTTCTTCTGGATGGGGATGATGGAGGGAGAGAGGGATGGGGATGATGGAGGGATAGAGGGATGGGGATGATGGAGGGATAGAGGGATGGGGATGATGGAGGGAGAGAGGGATGAGGATGATGGAGGGATAGAGGGATGGGGATGATGGAGGGAGAGAGGGATGGGGATGATGGAGGGAGAGAGGGATGGGGATGATGGAGGGAGAGAGGGATGGGGATGATGGAGGGAGAGGGGGATGGGGATGATGGAGGGAGAGAGGGATGGGGATGATGGAGGGAGAGAGGGATGGGGATGATGGAGGGAGAGGGGGATGGGATGATGGAGGGAGAGAGGGATGGGGATGATGGAGGGAGAGAGGGATGGGGATGATGGAGGGAGAGGGGGATGGGGATGATGGAGGGAGAGAGGGATGGGGATGATGGAGGGAGAGAGGGATGGGGATGATGGAGGGAGAGAGGGATGGGGATGATGGAGGGAGAGAGGGGTGGGGATGATGGAGGGAGAGAGGGATGGGGATGATGGAGGGAGAGGGGTATGGGGATGATGGAGGGATAGAGGGATGGGGATGATGGAGGGAGAGAGGGATGGGGGTGATGGAGGGAGAGGGGTATGGGATGATGGAGGGAGAGGGGGATGGGGATGATGGAGGGAGAGAGGGATGGGGATGATGGAGGGAGAGAGGGATGGGGATGATGGAGGGAGAGGGGGATGGGGATGATGGAGGGAGAGAGGGATGGGGTTGATGGAGGGAGAGAGGGATGGGGATGATGGAGGGAGAGAGGGATGGGGATGATGGAAGGAGAGAGGGATGGGGATGATGGAGGGAGAGAGGGATGGGGATGATGGAGGGAGAGAGGGATGGGGATGATGGAGGGAGAGAGGGATGGGGATGATGGAGGGATAGAGGGATGGGGATGATGGAGGGAGAGAGGGATGGGGATGATGGAGGGAGAGAGGGATGGGGATGATGGAGGGAGAGAGGGATGGGGATGATGGAGGGAGAGAGGGATGGGGATGATGGAGGGAGAGAGGGATGGGGATGATGGAGTGAGAGAGAAAGTGAGAGGGGGAAGGATGGAGAAATGTAAGGATATGTAAGGAAGGATCATTCATTGATGGGTCTACTGATCTGGTGAATACACAAACAGCATGTAGAGACAATAAAAATATTAAGAAAAGCAATAACTGATTAGGCCTGCTCTAGTATAACATGCGTGGAGTCTCATTGATTTGTTAACATTCCCCTCTATGACGGAAACCGCAGAAAAACAGAAACAGAGCTAGCTAGGATAAATAAATGGATTAGACTATTCTACACTACAGAGAGATGTGTGTGTGTGTGTGTGTGTGTGTTTGGTGTGGGGGTGGGGGGGCATGAGTTTGCACTGTCACCAGAAAGGAAGCAAAGCGGAGAGAAAATATGGGGAAAAGAATGGAGGGAGTGAAAGAATGAGAGAAAAATTGTTTTAAAAAACAGGGAAAGAAATAGTGGTTGAGAAGAGGAAAGAGAAATAGAGAGAGAGAGGGAAAGAGAGAAAGAGAGAGAGTGAAGGGGAGAGGGAGGGAAAGAAGCCAGCCCACATGTGAAAGTTATTACTCAAAAGTGACGCTCTAAAACAAAACATTCCTCTCCTCACCTCCACCCTTCTCCCCCTTTTCTCACCTCCACCCTTCTCCCCCTTTTCTCTCCTCCACCTTGCTCTCACTTTTAATAATAATTATTAGGTGGGTGCTTACATTTGTAAAAAAAGAAATTGCATATCCCATTCCCCCTGACACCCTCGGAGAGTGGGGTCACAGCCAGGGATCAGCCATCATTGATGGTCGACCCTGGAGCAATTAAGGCTAATTGCCCTGCTCAAGGGCACATCGACAGATTTTCCACCTAGTCATCTCTGGGATTCAAACCAGCGACCTTTCGGTTACTGATCCAACGCTCTTAAGCGCTAGGCTACCTGCCTCAGGAAACAGCTATAGTTACAGTATGGAGTGGAGAGATGGAGGAGAGGACAGAAGGTGAGATGGAGAGAAGGGGGATATGGAGGAGGGGTGGGTATAGCCTACCGAGAAAAAGAAATGGACGGAAAGGTGCAAGTCTGTCTCACAAACACTTAGGTGTGTGTGTGTGTGTGTGTGTGTGTGTGTGTGTGTGTGTGTGTGTGTGTGTGTGTGTGTGTGTGTGTGTGTGTGTGTGTGTGTGTGTGTGTGTGTGTGTGTGTGTGTGTGTGTGTGTGTGTGTGTTGGTCTCTCCTGAACCCCAAAACTTTCTTCCTTCATTCCTCTTTCTCTTTTTTTCAGAGGGGCCCACTTCCTGTTAGAGAGGCAGAAACAAAACTATAGAACGAAGCTGGCACGCCGACAGACGACAACATCTGGTACTGCTTGAGAGAGAGAGAGAGAGAGAGAGAGAGAGAGAGAGAGAGAGAGAGAGAGAGAGAGAGAGAGAGAGAGAGAGAGAGAGAGAGAGAGAGAGAGAGAGAGAGAGAGAGAGAGAGAGAGAGAGAGAGAGAGAGAGAGAGAGAGAGAGAGAGAGAGAGAGAGAGAGAGAGAGAGGATTCCAATGGAGAAAAGAAATAGAGGAGAGATTGAAGAGGGAGGACAGACGGAGGAGTGGAGGTGAGTTTTGACAGAGATGAGTGGGAGAGAGGTATCTAGAGAAAGAGGGAGAGAGAAGGGGAGAGAAACTGCAGACCACTCCAAAGTTGATTCCCAAGGGTCCCATCAACCCATATATGGCGCCTCAGTCCCTCCCTCTCTCCCTTTTTTCGTTATGCCTTCCCTAAGTGCACTGGCAGATCCCCAGTGCTGAAAGTGAATGTGCCACGTCGAGGCTGGATACTCCGCTCGCTCGGACGCAGCCCCTCAGAACCCCGACACACACACACAAGGACCGGACACACACTAGGCCGAGACGCGACCAGAACCAGACCCAGACCCATAGAAGAGGACAGCCAGTGTGTGTGCACATGTGTGCGTGTGACCCCTTACCCGTCACTCAGGACGAGAAAGGAGAGGAGACAATGAGAATCTTTTACCTAGTTAGTCAACCAAAACTTTGGACGGGTGAAAAACGAGAAAAAAGAAAGGAATGAGAGAAGAAGGAAGATAAAACGTAGAGAGCAGAGGAGACATCTTTCTACTCCTGCACCTCCTTCAAAACTTTGCACAGATGAAAAAGGAAAGAGAAAGGAAGGGAGAGAAAAAAAGGAGCGAGCGAGAGTCCTGTTCCGTCATCCCAGTGTTCAGACTACCTGTTCAGGGTCTTACTGGTGTACAGTAGTCTGCACATTGGTTAGACTGGGCAAGGAATGGCTTCCATCACTCTCTCTCAAACACACACACAAGCACACACACACACACACACACACACACACACACACACACACACACACACACACACACACACACACACACGCATGAGCACATTCACACTGGGGACTAGATGTATGAGTTTGTCTTTGCTGGTTTGTCTTTCGCTGTCTGCTACTACGTTGTTCTTTGTGTGTTATGAAAGCCTAGAAGCCTACTATATTTGTCAGTGGTCAGTACGATAGTTCATTGTGTGTGTGTGTGTGTGTGTGTGTGTGTGTGTGTGTGTGTGTGTGTGTGTGTGTGTGTGTGTGTGTGTGTGTGTGTGTGTGTGTGTGTGTGTGTGTGTGTGTGTGTGTGTGTGTGTGTGTGTGTGTGTGTGTGTGTGTGTGTGTGTGTGTGTGTCAGGCTGCTCATGGTGGATCATACATCAGAGCTGCTCTATCTGAAACTGAGCCTCTGCAGACTCATTGTGTGATATAGCAAGCAGGCCCAACACAGACACCTTACTGTGTATGGGAATGTGTGTGGATAGTGTATGGGTGTTGTATGGGAGCATGCGTGTGTATAGTTAATAGTGTGTGTGTGTGTGTGTGTGTGTGTGTGTGTGTGTGTGTGTGTGTGTGTGTGTGTGTGTGTGTGTGTGTGTGTGTGTGTGTGTGTGTGTGTGTGTGTGTGTGTGTGTGTGTGTGTGTGTGTGTGTGTGTGTGTGTGTGTGTGTGTGTGTGTGTGTGTATAGTGTCTAGGGAGTGTGTATGTGTGTGTATTTAGTGTATATAGTGTCTAGGGAGTGTGTATTTAGTGTATATAGTGTCTAGGGGGAGTGTGTGTGTTGTATGGGAGTGTGTGTATAGTAGTGATGGGGGGAAAATCCATAGTTACATATCGCAATGTATTTTTTTACGATATTATATTGATATTTTGACTCCAAATATCAATGCTTTTACTAGGTAGCGTTAGCTAATGCTAGTCGGCTGTACCTGAGTCAAAACTCTGCTATTGTTTATCCTATAGCTTGTTCTCCATCTTCTTTATAAATACTGAGCCAACATGTTTTCAGCTCTTTTATTTCCATGAGAGATCAAAACTTTGTTTTCTCATGCTCTCTCTCGTCTCTCTGCAGCAGACATGGTGAGCAATATGTTTGGAACATCAGATTGCAATAAAATAGAGAATCGTGGCAATTCATATCCTATCGGCACCTAAGTATCGTGTTAATATTGAATGGTGAGGTCCCTTGCAATTCCCAGCCCTAGTGTATAGGGTGAGTGTATGGGCGTAGGTCATCTGTTTTTCCTCAGGCTGCACATCGGGCCTCAGGCAGAGAGGGAGGGAGGAATGTACGTCTGGTTAGTGTTTTATAGAAAGATTACACACTGTTTAGTGTGTGGAGATGAGTGTGTATCCATTATGTCTAGATGAAATGTATGGAGAGTAGAGTCTATACTTATTTTCTTGGTGTGTAGATTAGTAACCATTGTGTAGATTTAGAGAGCGTGAGCAGCAAATATGGGAGGGCGTTTGTGTGAGTGGGTACAGTTTGTGTATTTGTGTCTTTGTGTCTTTATGTGAGGAAAATAAGTAAGTGTGACCATACTGTGGGGAGACATGATTGAATGAGATGGAGAAAAAGCAAGAGATCACAAGAGAGAGCGTGAGAGAGAGAGAGAAAGAAAGAGAGTCTAAAGTCTGGTGGTTTGGCTAGGTGATCAGTATTTGTGGAAGGGGGAGATGAGGGAGGAGATTGAGTTGTGAGTGGGAGTCTGGCGGGGAGAAGGGGGAGATGGAAGGGGGGAGAACAGGGAGGAGGGGGAGGAGCAGAAGCGGCCATGTGGGATTTCTCTGGATAGATGTTGGAAGCTAAGCGGGTGTTTGGACTAAACCTTGAGTTCTCCAGCCAGGAATGTGTACAGGCCCAGAGAGACTGCCAACCAGAGAGAGAGAGAGAGAGAGAGAGAGAGAGAGAGAGAGAGAGAGGGGGAGGGAAGGAAGGAAGGAGAGAAGGAAAGGGAAAAAGAGGGAATAGGAGGGATAAAGCAGGAAAAGGTAGGGAAAGAGAACGACAGAGGGAGGGAATTAGAGAAGGAAGAAAGAGAGGGAAAGGGTGGGAGGGGAATGGGGGAAGAGAACTAGAAAACTTTGTGGAGAAAGTGGATAGAAACAGAGAAGGCTTTGCGAGAGAGAAGCTTGGCCTGAGTCTAACTCTGAGAGGAGTGTGTTTGTGGCCTACAGTGTTGTTGGGGCAGCATGGTGACATAGCTGTGATAGTAAGGATTATTTACTACAGTAGACCCCCCCCCCCCCCCCCACTGAGACAAACACACACACAGGGGCATGGAGAGAGCGCAGGGTTCCTACTGAACTAACAGTAGGGGAGAGTGGGGTAAGTTGAGCAGTTGTTTTGCATTCAGCATCACTCCGCCAAGGGAAATGTAGTATTCTTTCTAACAAAGATATCTACAAACTATATATTTCAGGATGTTTTGTATCCCTGGAAAATCAGAATTCACGTGAACATTACAGTTTTGAAAAAATAGCTTGTCCAAAAAAGTGGTCTTTTGGCACAACTTACTGGGGTATGTAGTAAGTTGAGCCGCGGGACAGGGTAAGTTAAGGCGTCTACAAATGTCTGTACTGAATGAAATATTACCTCTACCTTTTTAAAACCATGTTTATCTTTATTTCCCAAACATAAATCAACACAATCACAATTGCTTTTTTTGTATTTTAATCATTTTAAGCATATTTTAAGATTTTTAACATAGGCCAGTCCCTGTTGTTACCTCATATCCCAGCGATAATGCCTTGCATTACACCTGGGAAGAAAACTCTTCAATTTTCTCATCTTGCCATTTGCTCAACTTACCTCAAGTCAAACATTGACTATATTAGCCCACACAGCGACAAGATGCACTGTTATGCTAAGTTTAAGACCTCATATTGAAGTTTATAGAGACCTCATATTAAAGTTTATAGAGACCACAACTGATGTATAGAACAATCTTGATAGCATTTGGTTTAGATACAAGCGTCATGAAACCTCTAACACAATAAATTCATTTGACTTGGTGAAAATCCGTTTTTTTGGACCTAACTTGCTGTGACAGCCCATCCCAACACTTTTTCCATGTGGTTTCTTCCTTCACAGCCTCCATGAAATGATGACCTCTTCCTAAATATTTGGTCAAATGATTCATTTTGTGTATGTTTTCCTAGAAACAAGGGTCGCTCAATTTACCTCTTTGGCTCAACTAACCCCACTCTCCCCTAGTCTGAAAAGGAAAAAGGGTTGACATCTTTTGTCAGTCTACCCTGTTTCCATTTTGGAAAAGAAAGAGTTATGATTACTATTTCACCAGAGATTATCACACTTTTCCCAGCATACCTGTAACTACACTGAGGTGTAATCTGTGTAGTAAAGTCAAATATTGTAGTGGGTAATATTGTCAAAGAGAAGGTATAGCAGAGCATAGCAGAGCAGAGCAGAGGGGTTCTGTTAACCTGGTACTAGAACCTCCTGTACCAGCCAGGATACTAGTAGCTCTCCTTTCAGTAGTGCTGTCAGAGACACCGCTGCTAGAAGAGACTATGTTACTGAGATAATAGTTGGTTTCATACCCATGTGAGTGGACTGGGATTGGAGATAAGTGAATTATTACGGAGGAGTGTGTGTGTGTGTGTGTGTGTGTGTGTGTGTGTGTGTGTGTGTGTGTGTGTGTGTGTGTGTGTGTGTGTGTGTGTGTGTGTGTGTGTGTGTGTGTGTGTGTGTGTGTGTGTGTGTGTGTGTGTGTGTGTGTGTGTGTGTGTTGGTTTGGCTCCAGCTGTGTCAGAGTGAACTGCTCCAAATGCCTCAACTCCCAGAGGAGGAAGAGGGGAAGCAGGGGGAACAGTGGATGGAGAGAGGGAGGGAGGTATGGTAGGGAAGAGGGGGAGCAGGGGGAACAGTGGATGGAGAGAGGGAGGGAGGTATGGTAGGGAAGAGGGGGGCTTAGTTGAAGTAGTATTGGGCCAGCTCTGTACTTACATGTGTGCATTTGAGTTAGCTATTTTACAGCCCATCCCAAGACACACTGACACACACACACACAGTCCGTGGACATCATGAGCGAGCAGTGCTGTGCTAGGCTGAGAGAGAGTTGTGTTGTGTCTGCCTGTCTACACTTGCTGTGCAGACCTTCCTATCCTGTACAGCAGGCACAGACAGGCAGACAGATGGCAGCCGCCCCGACCAACCACATCGCACCTACAGCCTGACGGACAGCTCCCACAGCCAATCCCAGCCAGTACACCCCAGACTTCCTGCTTGATGATTATGATGATGATGATGATGATGATGAATGTAACCCTAGCTGCCCATGTAGTTTCTACCTGTATCCCACTCTCCCTTCCCTTACTGCATAAGACAGTAGTATTTGAAGGTCTTTTGTACCTAACAGAAATGTGATTGTAATAAAGAGGTGTGTTGTTCTGCGGTACTCAGGTGTGTATTTTTTCCAGCCTCTACTAGTGAGCCTCAGTAGTAAAGCTTTAGCAGCTCCAGTAGTCTCATCATCAGACCAGATCAGTGACTGTGCTCACCTTATCATCCTTAAACCAGGACAGGCTCTCAGCGGGCAGGACAAACCAGTACTCCTTGGCCCCACCCTTGATGATACTGATGCTGTTGATGGTAAGCCAGCCCTTACGGATGACCTGTAGAGAGGGGTCAGAGGTCAGGGGCATGGAGAGGGACTGAGAGAGGTTAAGGTGGGAGGGGTTGAAGGGATAGTTCCCTCAGATTACTAAGTTACATCATCTCATGGATACAAAAACAGTAGGCTATGAACCCCTAATGTCAGCTAGCTACAATCTGGGTTTGTATGTCTACTTAGCTATAGCCTAGCATTAGCATCGTTAAAGCTAAAACAATGGGAGTGGTTAGAGTCATGTTAGCGTGCTGTAAATAGAGAAGCAAACATGTGGTCTGTGTCGACTATCCCTGTAATGCTCTGCTCGGCAGGCTGGCTCTAAGCTGGGGGGTTTAGAGATCGAGAGAGGCAGGTGCAAGTTCTGTGGAGCTGGAGAAAGAGAGAGCTGGTGTGATGTATCTTACACATGGGTCACAGTGTGGGAGAGAGCAGAGATACTGCATGCTACATGCATGGGGATTGAGTGAGATACCGTAATGCACAGAGATATCAGCTGTTGAGACAACAAGGATCAGTTAGAAAAGTGAAATGTTCCCTCACCTAGCCAGTCATTACATCACTAGTGGTCATTTCTGACAATGCCTTTAACATATTTCTCCAAACCAACACAAAACGACACACAAAGAGCATGACAGGGAAAAAACACTAGAAATTATAAAGAAGACACGGTATGGTAAAATACTACATATACAGAAAAACACAGCTGTTGAAGAACTGTGGGAGAGAGAAACTGTGAGCTCTGTGATAAGACCTGGGTGAGGGAGCAATGAGGAGGACAGGAAGACAAGAGGAAAGAAAAGAGCTGACAGCTAAAAAGAGACAGATTTGGACAGAGGATGAAAGAGTGAGGAGGAAGTGAGAGAAGGGGGGATGGGGTGGCTGAAGATGGGTTATGGAGAGGTGGAGGGAGAGAAAGTGAGGAGATATGGAAGGATGAGATGGCAGAGAGAGGAGAGATGACCCACATCCTGCTTCACACACTGGAGACACACCAGGGCGGTGACACATGCGCACACACACACACCTTCATTTCTCCCTTGTGTAGCAGACCAGGGTCTGTGCTTGTGTTTAGTGAGTGACCAGACAGCTGGGCTTGGATCTGAGCCAAGTTTACAACTCAGCGCCATTTTGTGCTGCTTACACGCATGCACGCACACACACACACACACACACACACACACGCACACACACACACACGCAAAGGGAGTAGAGTGCAGCCAAAGGGAGTAGAGGCAAAGAGTGCAGCCTATGGAAAGGCGGTAGAAAAGAGAGCCGTGGGGCTGTGGGTTTAAAGAGGATGGTGAACAGGACACGACCAGGGAGAGGTACAAACAGTGTCCCTGTAGGAGTAGTGAGGGCTTAGCCTTACAGAGACTGGACTACTCATACTATTAGACTGGGGGGAGGAGGTTACACACCCTGGAACAGGAGACAGGGGAGAGAAGAAAAAACTGGGAGGTTAGGATGGAGCTGACACATCGTCACTGTTTCCAGGCAGTTTCACCTGCTCCTTCTACATACAGTAAACGTCCACGTCAGCTGCCATTCCAGTCCAGTTGTAAACATTTGTTATGTTCTCATAACACACATTTTAGGATTAGAGAGTAAAACCCAAGCCATTCATCACCTAAGATAAGGTCACTGAGCTGTGTGAAACTCACCTGGTTTCCTGCAGCGCTCTTCTTATTGGTCTGAACACACACACACACACACACACACACACACACACACACACACACACACACACACACACACACACACACACACACACACACACACACACACACACACACACACACACACACACACACACACACACACACATAGTCACTCTCACAGCTGACCATTTTTCTCCATTTAATCATCATGTCCAACACACATATGATGACCAGAAGACATAGCCAGCGAGAACTAACCAGGGAGAACTCACCAATGAGGTCCTCATGGTTAGTGTTGATGTAGGCCGACTGTACATCGATTAGCAGCAGGACCTGTACAGAGAATACACACAGTCACAATATTCTACCTATCTATAGGTGTGGGTGTGTGTGACCTGGTCTTTAGCTCAACTCTCTCTGTACCGGATGTGTGTGGTCACAATTCTCTCCGTCTCCTCTCCTAGTCTGGGAAAGGAACATATGAGCTGTGGTGTAAAGTACTTATTTTAACCTATCTGTACTTTACTTTTTATATTTTTGATTACTTTTACTTCACTATATTCCTGAATAAAATAATGTACATTTTACTCCATACATTCTCCCTAAGACCCAAAAGTACTTTTTACAGTTTTTATGCTTAGCAGGACAGGAGAATTGTCCAATTCATGCACTTATCAAGAGAACATCTCTGGTCATCCCTACTGCCTCTGATCTGGCAGACTCACTAAACACAAATGCTTCATTTGTAAATTATGTAAAATAAATAAATGGTTTGCTTAATATAAGGAATTTTAAATGAATTGTACTTTTACTTTTGATTCTTAAGCATATTTTAGCAATTACATTTACTTAGGTTGGAGTCATTAAAACATGTTTTTCAACCACTCCACAAATGTATTAACTATAGTTTTGGCAAGTCGCTTAGGACATCTACTTTGTGCATGACACAAGTAATTTTTCCAACAATTGTTTACAGACAGATTATTTCACTTATAACTCACTGTATCACAATTCTAGTAGGTCAGAAGTTTACATACACTAAGTTGACTGTGCCTTTAAACAGCTTGGAAAATTCCAGAAAATTATGTAATGGCTTTAGAAGCTTCTGATAGGCTAATTGACATCATTTGTCAAGGTATTGGAGTGGCCATCACAAGGCCCTGACCTCAATCCTGTAGAACATTTGTGGGCAGAACTGAAAAAGCGTGTGAGAGCAAGGAGGCCTACAAACCTGACTCAGTTAGACCAGCTCTGTCAGGAGGAATGGGCCAAAATTCATCCAACTTATTGTGGGAAGCTTGTGGAAGGCTAGCCGAAATGTTTGACCCAAGTTAAACAATTTAAATGCAATGCTACCAAATACTAATTGAGTGTATGTAAACTTCTGACCCACTGGGAATGTGATGAAAGAAATAAAAGCTGAAATAAATCATTTTATCTACTATTATTCTGACATTTCACATTCTTAAAATAAAGTGGTGATCCTAACTGACCTAAAACGGTATTTTTACTAGGATTAAATGTCAGGAATTGTCAAAAACTGAGTTTAAATGTATTTGGCTAAGGTGTATATAAACTTCCGACTTAAACTGTAAGTATATTTAAAATCAAATACTTTTAAGACTTTTACTCAAGTAGTATTTTACTGGGTGACTTTCACTTTTACTTGTGTCATTTTCTATTAAGGTATCTTTAATTTTACTCAAGTATGACTATTGGGTACTTTTTCCGCCACTGATGATGAGTTACTGACTTACATGTACACAAGCACGCACGCACACAGACACATACACAGCACTGGGTACCTTGGTGGTGCATCGGCGCACAGTGGTGATCAGCTCCTGGATGACCATGTCCACACATTTAATACAGGGATCGTTCAGCTTGACTATCTGTCTCTTCACTATGGCCTCAAACGCCTGGTCTGGGGTAAACAAACCTGTCCTAGAGACACAAATAGAGAGCGGGGGGGATAAAGAGAGAGAGGGAGAGAGAGATAGCGTTAGAGAGAGGGGGGGGGGACAGAGAGCAAGAGAAATGGGAGTGGTGACAGGTCAAATAGACAGAGAACCATGACTAAATAAGCACATACAGGTAACCCTTCTGACACAAACTCACCTGATGCCGTGGATGTTCTTGATGACATAGCTGATCTCCCGTCGCAACTCCCTCTCATCAAATTCCATCTAAGGACACACACACACACACAGTAAGAGGAGAGGACACACACACACTGAGGAAAAGAGTGGAGACTCACACAGAGACTCCAAGCCTAACCTTGACCAGTTCGAAGAGGAAGAGTTTGTGGAAGATGCGGTTGATCTTGGCTCCTCCAGACTGTTCTATAGGTGTCCACCTGGTCTCCTAAGCCCTCAATACGCTTCTCAAAGTCTGCTGCAAACTGCTGCATCAGCCTGTATACACACACAGCTAACTTAATACACACTGCTAACTTGGTCTTGCATGCATTGTTTTCTAGTGTGTGTGTGTGTGTGTGTGTGTGTGTGTGTGTGTGTGTGTGTGTGTGTGTGTGTGTGTGTGTGTGTGTGCGTGTGCGTGTGCGTGTGCGTGTGCGTGTGCGTGTGTGTGTGTGTGTGTGTGAACTGACAGTGGCAGGGACTTGGTCTTGCGTGCAGAGTCGTCAGCTCTGTAGTGTGTGAACTCCTTAGCCTCTTTATCCAGTGGTTGGATCCGGCTCTGGAGACGACGGCAGAACGCTGTCAGACTGTCTCGGATGTGGTTGGTCAGTTGCTGCACACACACCCAGAAAGAAACATCTCATTTGATCTCTGGCTAGTTTCAAAAGATATCCACATGGTGTGTGTGGGTGTGTACCTGGTTGAGGACTCTCTTTAGAGGTGCGGTACCCATGCTGTCAACCATGTGTCTGTATGCAGGGTGAGACAGGAAGAACTTCCTCTCTCCAGCCAGAGCTGCCTTAATGTCCTTCCTCCCATCAATGTCCTTCTGACTACGATTCACCACCCCAATGTAACCTGGAGAGGAGACAAGATGAGAGGAGCGGATGAGTAAAAAGGTGTGTAAGCTGTGTCTCCATGAGTTACAATCCAATACATCTCTGGAGGGCAGCATTCAGATTCAGAAGGTCCTCTGATTTCAGCAGGCCAGCAGATGTTTCATTCAGGCAGCTCAAATCTAATCTCTCTACTGTCACAGCAGCACTAACAGTAGGCTCCATGTGTAATGCATTACCTCTGAAGGAGCAAGCATGAAGGACCTGGCACAGCTTTACCCAGCCTAGACCCAGACCCGGGCACACATACACACACTATCCCAGGGCAGGCTGGCACTGATTATAATACTGTAACACAACCCCATGAGCTCAGCATGGCAGTAGGATATCAAGCCTCCATTTCAACACTTACCTCAGCACAGCCTGGTCACTGGTGATGTTATGGGAACAGTATGGGAACATTAAGGGGATGTTATGGGAACAGTATGGGGACGTTATGACAACATAATGGAGATGTTATGGGAATGTTACAGTGATGTTATGGAACCATCATGGGGACGTTGTGGGGATTGTTACGAAACCAATAACTAGCCTACTGATTTTGATGCACTTGTTATGTCTAGGGGTCTTAGGCCGAGCTACATGGTCTGTCACCTGATTTGATGTGTGCATAAATGTGAGAAATAAGCATATGCGACCAGGTGTTGAATGTACATGTACCCAGGAGACCTTAGGTCCCGGGCCCGCTCAGTAATGATTCCCATAATCAGCCAGTCCAAGAAGATTAGTATTCATACGTTCATGGAGACAAAATAAATATTTCCAAAAAACAATCTACAGAAAAACACGGCCAACTAAAGAGGTTAACTAACACAAAGAAACAAACAAAGGCCGACTGAGAGGCTTCTGCCCTCCTCTCTCACACTGAGTCACAATCCTCTACATCGCTTGCGCCTGAGGAATTATCAAGGCTTCCTGGCAGAGCACAATCACCTGAGCTGGTTGGTGCTGCCACCTGGGGATGGAGTGTGGAAGTGTAGTGTATTGTAGCGCGCATGCTTCTTACACTAACCTACCTAACCCAGAGAGTTGGGCCAATGCGGTTTATGTCTGAACGCTCCGAGTGCCACTTTCTCCTCCATAACCGTTGCTAAGTGATACTTGGTGCTTCTGTGTTGTGCTGTTGCTTTCTGCTGGTTTTTAAAACCTATGAAGGTGTCCAGTGAAAGCAGAGATGCAATTTGTTGACACCACAACACAGCACAGAATTGGATACACATTATCCCGAATGCTAAGGAATAAATAGTCTGTTAAATTCGCTGCTCTGTTCTGCTTGTTTACAGCAGGTCATTTCATAGGGAGTTGTTAGAGGCGCTCTCGTATTGTTACATCACCAACATTTTGAGAATAAATGTGCTAACATGGCGGCCGTTCTAAAACCTGGCCCAACTCTCTTAATAGCTGGCTCTGACCTAACTTATTCCATATCAGGGATTTTATGGGAACATTATGGGGACATTATGAGAACGTTATGGGGACGTTATGGGAACATTTTGGGAACATTATGATAATGTCATGGGTACATTATCTCCACACACACACACACACACACACACACACACACACACACACACACACACACACACACACACACACACACACACACACACACACACACACACACACACACACACACACGTAGTGGCAGTAGCCTATTCTCGAGTATGTGGCAGTAGCCTGTTCTCGAGTATGTGCCGGGCATCTGTTCCCTCGTCCATCAGATCTAACTTAGTGATCCCCGCTATGGTCCGCTGAAAACTATGACAAAGAAAGGAAGATAGTATCTCTCATCATGTAAACTGATATTCCAATGTAGTGATTATTTGGACCATTTGGCAATGTTCTGGAGAGACGTTATATCCCTGTTTTGTCTCACCCTGAGGGTTGACGTCCTTGGCCAGTTTGAGCGCCTCAGAGTTGGCCAGGTCCATGATAGCTGGAGTAACAGCCAGGAGCAGACAGTTGTCTTTACAGATAAACTGCATGATCATGTCCCTCTCCTGCAGGAACAAATACAATACAACTTTATTTATGAAGGAAGGATTGTAATATTATAATAAATGTTTGATGTGTCTGACCTGGTACTCTATATCAGTAGGCTGGTCTCCTACAGGTACCTTGGTAATGCCAGGTAGATCTACCAGGGGCAGGTTCAACACTATCAAAGGACAGACAGATTTACAACGTTTTCACTTGCTGTTTTTCATGCATTTAAGCATCTGGTTTGGGTTGAGCTATAGGGTGTGTCACCTTCTGGGGAGCGTGTAAGAGTAGTACACTGTGGTGTGTGTGTTGTGTATCGTGAGGAGAATAGACTCGTAGGTTGATGGGGACAGGAGAGACACTCTTATTGGTTCCAGTGAGTCTCACGGTCTCTGCTTCGATCTGCTGATAAACCTCCTAAAAGTCTGAAAACATCTTTCCCTTACAGTGGAGGAACTCAGCATACTCTACAGAGAGAGAGAGAATGAGAGAGAGAGAGATAGAGAGGGAGAGAGAGAAGACGCAGTGGGTCAATGCCCATTTCCCACAGACATCAAATACAGTATACACATCATCTTCAGAAACATACATCAGGCAGACTTCTAGTCTAGTTTGTATATATGATATAATTTATGTTCCCCATATCACTGCTTGCTTCACATATAACAAACCCTGGAGCTGAGGGGAACATACTGGTACTGTGTGTCTCCTATAGTTGTGTATATTTAACAGCATTCCAACGTTGTCCCTGCAGACAGACAGACTCTGCCCCCTGGTGGGGAGAGTCACACCTACACACAGCAGTATATTGGGATGTACAGCTTCAAATACAATGCAGGGTCCAACGTGAACTTTTTCCTTTCACTGACCCGGTTGGCCAAAACTCTACTGTCCCAAACAGAATTTCTACTGGTGTAGTTTATAAATGCATTAGAATCATGCAGGGCCTATAGGTTAGCATGCTGTCTCTCTATATTCATCAATTAATAGGCTACATTTGGTATTTAGTGCCTATTAAAAAGCTGTGTAATATCATTTAGGAATGTAAGTCATTACTATATTCTTTGGAATTGCATTGTATTAGGGTAATTACATTTGTTTTTGTTTTGAATTAAAAAGTATGTTGTTGACCTTTTAAGAAGATATTTTACGTCCCAAAATAGGGCGTTGCCTTTTAAGACAACTTCTCAACAGTAGCCAAGACTAGGTGTCTTTTTGTAGACTACCAACAGTAGCCTATTGCAAATTTGCTACTTTGTTCACTATTGAAAGTTTAGTTTTGGAAATCACTTTTCCTATAATAAATTAGCTCTGAGAGTAGATCACTCATATACTGCTCAGTAAATTGTAAATTGTGACTCGCGGGAAGCGTGATGGTGAATGAACGGCAAATCATATTGCTCAAATATGGAGTTTTCCACTGGTAACTCAACAATAAAAACAAATAAAAACATGTTTAACATTTTATTTGTCACATGCGCCAAATACAACAGGTGTACACTTTACCTACGAGCCCTTTCCCAACAATTTGCAAAAAATAAATAAGAAAATAGTAACAATAAAATAACAATAACAAGACAATATACATGGAAGCAGTTGAGTTAATTGAGGTAATATGTACATGCAGGTAGGGGTAAAAGTGACTATACAGTTATCAATGGTGGTGATTTTAATACTATAACAGAAGCAAAGGATAGGGAGGCAAGAACAGCTTTTAAATTAACTACCGAAGGGAAAACATAGCAAAAAGTTCAAGAAGATTTCCAATTGAAAGATTCCTTCAGAGAACTCTTACCAAACCGCTTTGGATACATGTGGGCTGACCAAAGCACTAAAAACAGATCATTTTGGAGTCAAATAAGAAATAGAATTACCGGGGGGAAAACTAAAAACCCACTAGAAATTGAACAATCATTGTCTGGAAAGCAATGAACTTTGTAATGAACTGAAAGAAGAAACATTGTGAGAAGATTATGGGGTCGTTATGGGGATTTTGCTGCACTTATTATGTTTAGGGGTCTTAGGCCGAGCTACATGGTCTGTAACCTGATTTGATGTGTGCATAAAATGTGAGAAATATGCGTATGCGACCAGGGATTGAATGTACTGTACATACCCAGGAGACAGCCACCTTACCTCAGATCCAGGGCCCCAACACTTGATTCAATTGTGAACAACGTTTACAGTGGAATTATAATATACAGGAACCTCGCTATATCAGAATGTTAACGACTCGTAAAAAGACTATGGGCAAACTACCTGTCAGAACAATTAGGAGACAAGGCGTGGTTAATCAAAGTGCGAAGGCTCCCGGTGAGAGCAGTAGTCCAATGGAGCAGTTATGTTAAAACAAAAAATGCCCAATGCCATCATGTACTGATGATTAAACACTTATTGTTAGAATGTAGCAGAACGAAGAAAATCTGGGAACTTATGCAAGATATTGGACTCACCACTCAAGTCAAACCTAATGCCATCTTGTATGGGAAAATCTATGGAACATGGAAAGAAATCTATAAAGTCCTTTTTCGCCTCATCACATGTATATTGAATGCACAAATATGGAAAACCTGGTGCCGAATGACAATTGAAAATATCTCGATTCCCAGCTAAACAGTCTTTAAACAAATTAGAATGGTACTGATCGAAACAAAACGGGTATGGGGTGAACAATGGAAAATTCTTGACTTTTGATTTGATTTGATTTTACACATAAAAAAAAGTTCTAAAATGTTCTCGATTGTAATGTAAATCTGATGTAAAGTACAATGCATGATTTTAAACTGGTTAGTTTCCTTACTCAAAGGGGGAAAAAAAGAAAAAAAAGAAAGAAAGACAGATATATACACATATATACAGTTGAAGTCGGAAGATTACATACACCTTAGCCAAATACATTTAAACTCAGTTTTTTCATAATTCCTGCCATTTAATCCTAGTAAGAATTCCCTGTCGTAGGTCAGTTGAGATCACCACTTTATTTTAAGAATGTGAAATGTCAGAATAATAGTAGAGAGCATTTATTTCTTCATCACATTCCCAGTGGGTCAGAAGTTTACATACACTCAATTAGTATTTGGTAGCATTGCCTTTAAATTGTTTAACTTGGGTCAAACGTTTCGGGTAGCCTTCCACAAGCTTCCCACAATAAGTTGGATGAATTTTGGCCCATTCCTCCTGACAGAGCTGGTGTAACTGAGTCAGGTTTGTAGGCCTCCTTGCTCGCACACGCTTTTTCAGTTCTGCCCACAGATTTTCTATAGGATTAAGGTCAGGGCTATGTGATGGCCACTCCAATACCTTGACTTTGTTGTCCATAAGCCATTTTGCCACAACTTTGGAAGTATGCTTGGGGTCATAGTCCATTTGGAAGACCCATTTGTGACCAATATTTAACTTCCTGACTGATGTCTTGAGATGTTGCTTCAATATATCCACATAATTTTTCATCTCATGATGCCATCTATTTTGTGAAGTGCACCAGTCCCTCCTGCAACAATGCACCCCCAAAACATGATGCTGCCACCCCCGTGCTTCAAGGTTGGGATGGTGTTCTTCGGCTTGCAAATCTCCCCCTTTTTCCTCCAAACATAACGATGGTCATTATGGCCAAACAGTTCTATTTTTGTTTCACCAGACCAGAGGACATTTCTCCAAAAAGAACGATCTTAGTTGCAAACCGTAGTCTGGCTTTTTTATGGCGGTTTTGGAGCTGTGGCTTCTTCCTTGCTGAGCGGCCTTTCAGGTTATGTCGATATAGGACTCGTTTTACTGTGGATATAGATATTTTATGTACCTGTTTCCTCCAGCATCTTCACAAGGTCTTTTGCTGTTGTTCTGGGATTGATTTGCACTTTCCGCACCAAAGTACGTTATTCTCTAGGAGACAGAACGCGTCTCCTTCCTGAGCAGTATGACGGCTGCCTGGTCCCATGGTGTTTATACTTGCGTACGATTGTTTGTACAGATGAACGTGGTACCTTCAGGTGTTTGGAAATTGCTCCCAAGGATGAACCAGACTTGTGGAGGTCTACAACTTATTTTCTGAGGTCTTGGCTGACTTCTTTTGATTTTCCCATGATGTCAAGCAAAGAGGCACTGAGTTTGAAGGTAGGCCTTGAAATACATCCACAGGTACACCTCCAATTGACAGAAATGATGTCAATTAGCCTATCAGAAGCTTCTAAAGCCATGACATCATTTTCTGGAATTTACCAAGCTGTTTAAAGGCAGTCAACTTAGTGTATGCAAACTTCTGACCCACTGGATTTGTGATACTGTGAATTATAAGTGAAATAATCAATCTGTAAACATTTGTTGGAAAAATTACTTGTGTCATGCACAAAGTAGATGTCCTAACCGAATTGCTAAAACTATAGTTTGTTAACAGGAAATTTGTGGAGTGGTTGAAAAACGAGTTTTAATGACTCCAACCTAAGTGTATATATACATACACACAAACATACACACACACACACACGCACACACACACACACACACACACACACACACACACACACACACACACACACACACACACACACACACACACACACACACACACACACACACACACACACACACACACACACACACACACACACACACACACACACACACACACAGTACCGGTCAAAAGTTTGAACACACTTACTCATTCATGGAATTTTCTTAATTTTCACTATTTTCTACATTGTAGAATAATAGTGAAGACATCAAAACCATGAAATAACACATATGGAATCATGTAGTAACCAAAAAAAGTGTTAAATCAAATCTATTTTATTTTTGAGATTCTTCAAAGTAGCCACTCTTTGCCTTGATGACAGCTTTACACACTCTTTGCATTCTCTCAACCAGCTTCACCTAGAATGCTTTCCAAAAGTCTTGAAGGAGTTTCCACATATGCTGATTACTTGTTGGCTGCTGCGGTCCAACTCATCCCAAACCATCTCAATTGGGTTGAGGTCGGGTGATTGTGGAGGCCAGGTCATCTGATGCAGCCCTCCATCACTCTCCTTCTTGGTCAAATAGCCCTTACACTGCCTGGAGGTGTTTTGGGTCATTGTCCTGTTGAAAAACAAATGATAGTCCCACTAAGCGCAAACCAGATGGGATGGCGTATCGCTGCAGAATGCTGTGGTAGCCATGCTGGTTAAGTATGCCTTGAATTCTAAATGAATTACCAACAGTGTCACCAAACAAAACACCCCCACACCATCACACATCCTCCTCCCTGCTTCACGGTGGGAACCACACATGCAAAGATCATCTGTTCACCTACTCTGCGTCTCACAAAGGCACGGCAGATAGAACCAAAAATCTCAAATTTGTATTCATCAGACGAAAGGACAGATTTCCACCGGTCTAATGTGTTTCTTGACCCAAGCAAGTCTCTTCTTGTTATTGGTGTCCTTTAGTAGTGGTTTCTTTGCAGCAATTCGACCATGAAGGCTGTCTCTGAACAGTTGATGTTGAGATGTGTCTGTTACTTGAACTCTGTGAAGCATTTATTTGGGCTGCAATTTCTGAGGTGCAGTTAACTCTAATGAACTTCTCCTCTGCAGCAGAGGTAACTCTGGGTTTTCCTTTCCTGTGGCGGTCCTCATGAGAGCCAGTTTCCTCATAGCGCTTGATGGTTTTTGCGACTGCATTTGAAGAAACGTTAAAGGTTCTTGAAATTTTCCGGATTGACTGACCTTCATGTCTTAAAGTAATAATGGACTGTTGTTTCTCTTTGTTTATTTGAGCTGTTCTTGCCATAATATAGACTTGGTATTTTACCAAATAAGGCTATCTTCTGTATACCACCCCTACTGTACCTGTATACCACCCCTACTGTACCTGTATACCACCCCTACTGTACCTGTATACCACCCCTACTGTACCTGTATACCACCCCTACTGTCACAACACAACTGATTGGCTCAAACACATTAAGAAGGAAAGGAATTCCACAAATTAACTTTTAACAAGGCACACCTGTTAATTGAAATGCATTCCAGGTGACTACCTCATGAAGCTGGTTGAGAGAATGCCAAGAGTGTGCAAAGCTGTCAAGGCAAAGGGTGGCTACTTTGAAGAATCTAAAATCCAAAATATATTTTGATTTGTTTGACACTTTATTGGTTACTACATGATTACATATGTATTATTTCATAGTTTTGATATCTTCACTATTATTCTACAAAGTAGACAATAGTAAAAAATAAAGAAAAACCCTTGAATGAGAAGGTGTGTCCAAACTTTTGACTGGTACTGTATATATATATATATACACAGTGCATTCGGAAAGTATGCAGATCCCTTCCCCTTTTACACATTTTGTTACGTTACAGCATTATTCTTAAATGTATTACATAATTTTTACACAATACCCTATAATGACAAAGCGAAAACAATTTTTAAAAATGTTTTCAAACGTAGAAAAAACACCTTACCTTATTTACATAAGTATTCAGACCCTTTGCTATGAGACTCGAAATTGAGCTCAGGTGCATCCTGTTTCCATTTATCATCCTTGAGATGTTTCTACAACTTCATTGGAGTCCACCTGTGGTAAATTCAATTGATTGGACATGATTTGGAAAAGCACACACCTGTCTATATAAGGTCCCACAGTTGACAATGAATGTCAGAGCAAAAACCAAGCCAAGAGGTTGAAAGAATTGTCCCTAGAGCTCCGAGACAGGATTGTGTCGAGGCACAGATCTAGGGAAAGGTACCAAAAAAATTCTGCAGCATTGGCCTTGGTCAGGGAGGTGACCAAGAACCTGATGTTCATTCTGAAAGAGCTCCAGAGTTCCTCTGTGGAGATGGGAGAACATTCCAGATGGAACTTTCCAATCAGGCCTTTATGGTAGAGTGGTCAGACGGAAGCCACTCTTCAGTATAAAGGCACATGACAGCCTGCCTGGAGTTAGCCAAAAGGCACATTAAAGACTCTCAGACCATGAGAAAGAAGTTTCCCGGAAGATAGAACTCGCCTGCAGGAAGGAAGGACTGACACTCAGGGCTGGAGAAACAGCTGGATTCAGGCATCAGACATGAAGCCAGTGATCGCATCCCAAATGGCACCCTATTCCCTATTTAGTACAATACTTTTGACCAGGGCTCCTGGTTAATAAGCAACCAAGTGCTGCTCACTGTCACACAGCCATCATCACTACTGTCACAAAGCCATTTCAGGTATCCATACTTCAGTCTTCCATACCAACCATACTAAGAGAGTGAGAGAAAGAGAGCGAGAAAGTGTGTCTCATAGTCTCCTCTCTCTCACATCTGCACATTTGCTCTGAAAACACTGGTTACGCATCATGCCTATTGTCGCATAACTGAACTCATTATTGGTGGGTGACTGACTACTACCGAGAAAGCTCTGATTCACAAACACAGCTACATTGGCACAGGGTTTAGTAAATAATCCATGCCAGCCCTCACTGAATAGGAGAGGCTGTCTGTCTGCCATGTGCATTCATTTGGAGAGCTCAACTGTTGGGAGCCATGAATCACTCAATTCAATTCAATTCAAGGGGCTTTATTGGCAAGGGAGTAGATAATATACAAAAGTGAAATAAACAATAAAAATGAACAGTAAACATTAAACTCACAAAAGTTCAAAAAAAATAAAGAAACTACAAATGTCGTATTATGTATACACACAGTGTTGTAACTATGTGCAAATGGTTAGAGTACAAAACGGAAAATAAGTAAACATAAATATGGGTTGCATTTACAATGGTGTTTGTTCTTCACCGGTTGCCCTTTTCTTGTGGCAACAGGTCACAGATCTTGCTGCTGTGTTCGCACAGTGTGGTATTTCACCCAGTAGATATGGGAGTTTATCAAAATCGTGTTTGTTTTTGAATTCTTTGTGGACCTGTGTAATCTGAGGGAAATATGTGTCTCTGATATGGTCATACATTGGGCAGGAGGTTAGGAAGTGCAGCTCAGTTTCCACCTCATTTTGTGGGCAGTGTGCACATAGCCTGTCTTCTCTTGAGAGCCAGGTCTGCCTACGGCGGCCTTTCTCAATAGCAAGGCTATGCTCACTGAATCTGTACATAGTCAAAGCTTTTTACTCTTAGAAAGAATGGTACTATCTACTTAAAAGGGTTCTCAGGCTGTCCCCATAGGAGATCCCTTTTTGGTTCAAGGTAGTACCCCTTTTGGTTCCAAGTAGAGCCTTATTGGGTTCCATGTACAACCTTTTCCCCAAAGGGTTATACCTGGAACCAAAAAGGGTTATCCTATGGGGAAAGCAGAAGGACACGTTTGGAACCTTGTTCTCTAAGAGTGTATGTGAGTCCAATAAGAATGTAATGAATGACTGTAACTGTCTTGAACAACAATGGGTCCTGGAGAAGACTAGCCCACCTTCATCAGGGCAGAAGGCACCTCAACTTTCTTTTCATTTGGTAACATTGCATAATTAAAAAAGGATTATAAACGAACTTTGGGAAAAGTTATATTCCTAATGAACATTCTGTAAAAGTACATCTGATGTCAAATAGGGACTATTAACTAGAGAGCCCTTTAGCTAGCTAGGTTGGACATAAAAACAATGTATCAAATATCAATCAATTATGGTATCAAAGGCTTTAAAAATGTATTAGAATGTAGCTTACCGGAGACAAATCACCAGGCGATGGACTCCCGGTAGTTGGTATCCATCTGGAGCAGGTGATCGAACTGGCTTCGGCCCAGACGGAAGTAACTTCGGAATTCCTCTCCAAACAGTCAAAGCTCTTGAATTAGACGGTGGAACTCCCCTGCCTGCTTTCGGGACTTTAACCATCTCTGGACCCACACAGACCTGCACTTTCGCGGGGCTGGTCCCGGCCCAACAGCGCGATCAAGACCACCTTCCTCAACGTTGGTCTCATTGTTGAAAGAGCCTACTCTGCTATCTTGACTTTATTATTGCATTTCGCTCCAAAACTGCATTTTGGAGGGAAATTATATTATAGGCTCTCACAATTAATTTGTGGATGTCATCAAATAAATATTATACTTGGCAAATAAATTTTTAAAAAAAATAAAAGATTATGCAATCAAACTGTTTTTATTATGTAATCCCACTTTTCTTTCTGGATATGTGTGCAACAAAAATTCTACATTCACATGTTGCTACTTTCTGTCAAGTCTGCCTCTGCAACGCAATGCTGCAAGGCAAACGCAGCGTTCCATTGGAAATTAATGTACTTCTGGTGTATCAAAACGCAAAAACACAGTCGGTGTGTTCGAAGCGTGAGCTCCTCCATCCCCTGGTTGCCCATGGTGACGGAGCTGTCCATCCAACTTTCAGCCACCTGCACACACAACACCATCCAAACACTATGGTTCAGTAAAGCTGAGAAAAGATGAAGACAGTCAAAGAGAAACATTTTAATGTTATTGGGATAGTTTCAAGATTGATATCTAACGTTAGCCGCTAACAAAAAGTGCAAGGAGCTGAGCTAAATTTAAGAGCTACTTCAAATCAAATCAAATGTATTTATATAGCCCTTCTTACATCAGCTGATATCTCAAAGTGCTGTACAGAAACCCAGCCTAAAACCCCAAACAGCAAGCAAAGCAGGTGTAGAAGCAAGTGCTGAGTGATGTTTATTAATGTTAGCCAACTGCCCGGTCAGCATGCCACTAAAACACAAATATAACGTTTGTATACCTATCAATTATTGATGTTTTTATTTGTTTTGCTAGTTGTCATTTTTGCCTTGTCTTGCTGATTACTTAACCTACTGTCAAGTAGTGACTCCCGTCCAATTAGTTGGCAACTAACACTGGTCCAGTCACCGCGCGCCCATGCCTGACCCAAACGTCCGTCCAGCAAGTTACACCGTGTTTATATATAGCCTGTTGTTCGAAAAGTCAGTCCCTAAAAGTCAAAGAGATAATCGTGAAGATAACATTTCCTCCGGTGGACTTTAGTTCTGGTTCGAATCGGTTCTAAGCAACAATTCGATAACAGTTCGATTCATCTGACAGGCAGCTAACGTTAACGGGTCGTCACAGTCATAAACCCCGCCCATTTCTACAATTTATCTTCATAAAATCTGATTTTAAACCTAACCTTAACCACACTACTAACCGCATGCCTAACCCTAACCTTAAATGAAGGTTAAATGTTTTTCACAAATTTTTACGATACAGCCATTTTGACTGTGCTATCTAGTGGAAACCCAGCTAAAGGGTTTCTCTCTCTGTAAATACGCAAAAATCTGCGCAGGAGTTTCCAAAGACAGTTTGCATGCCCATTTACTCCAAAGGAACAGATAGCTAATTATAATATTAGTTTGGCTTGACAGACAGAAAATATTCCCGCCTCAAATCCAGGGTTATAAATCACACCCTTCAATGCACCCAACTCGCAGAGATACTGTGAACATGCTGCAAGATTAATCTACTGTAAATAACACTGCTGCACTCTTCAGCAGTGAGAGAGAGTGTGTGAGGGACTGCAGTCTAAAATCAGAAGGGGGGGGGGGGGTCATCTGTGCAACATATTTGAGATAGTTAAAGTCTGATAGAAAATAAAAGAATTTCAAAAGCAACTGTAATCCTGAGAAAATCACTGCAGGGTTCATCATCAATAAACACCAGAGAGAAGTTTGAGAATAAAACATTCTTTACTTGATTGATAGTGTTAGCATAAACTACATCTGTACATGGTTCTATTTTCTATACAGTAAAGTATGAGATCATGATACTTGTTCACAAGGTCTTCCCCTCTTCTCCTCCTTCTCATCCTCCTCTCCTCATGCAACCTTCAGGTCCAGCACCGCAGGGTCCAGCTCCAGCCCTCCTCCACCCAGACCCACCAGGAGCACTGACACTAGGACGTCTAGAGAGGGAAGGTGGGACAGACAGAGGTGGAGGTTCGAGGAGATGACAGACATAATACATTTTGCTGATTCATCAGACCTGAAGTGTCAAGTGACAAATTCCTGCAGGCAAATAAAAGTACATTTGAGAAAAAGTGTCAAACACAGACCGGTGTTTGGCAGGTGTGTCTGGATAGGCACGAAGTGATTGACTTGCAGACACATCTACCTTTGTTGTGGTTGGAGCCCACCCCTAGCATGGCAAGGCCAGCCACCATGACCCTGTGGTGGGCACAACAGACCAAGCCCTTATCCACCGCCAGGGTGCCACCTGGTGTCTGTGAGGGCACAGGGGGAGGGGCAGGAGGGCTTTCCTTCTGCTCTTCTTCTGAGTGGAGGCTGCTGGTCAATGTAAAAAGACTATTAGCCACTGAACTCAGGCATTAAGTAATCAAAACACGTGTGTGTGTGTGTGTGTGTGTGTGTGTGTGTGTGTGTGTGTGTGTGTGTGTGTGTGTGTGTGTGTGTGTGTGTGTGTGTGTGTGTGAGAGAGTGAGTGAGTGAGTGAGTGAGTGAGTGAGTGAGTGAGTGAGTGAGTGAGTGAGTGAGTGAATGAGATAGTACCTGTGGTTGTGGGGTCAGTGAGGCAGCTCTCTGGACCAGTCCTTCATTAAACAGGAACACTAGTCTGCAGTAGAGATGACCAACCTCTCCTCTCACGTCCTCTACAGAGTACTGACCACTCAGAACACTGTTACCACGACTCACTACCTCCCTCCAACCTAGCTCACCTCCCATCGACAGGAACGGAACACATACAGGGAGAGGGACGGGGCCAGGGATGGAGAAACGGGGAAAACAGTTGAAGGAATAAGGGGGAGACAATAGAGAAATAAATAAAGATAAAAAATTGAATAATCACAAATTCCCTACCTGCTGATTGGCTGGCATCCCAGGGGGCGAGTTCCATCCCCATGGGAGAGAGCTCTGATTGGACAGACTACATGTCTGTATACTCCTGGTCCCTATGCATCGCCATGACAACCAGTCACCTGAAGTTAGCGCTAGCTGCTAGTTGGCCACGACCCTCAGCTGAGCCATACAGCCAATCAGACTCTCTGCCCTGAGGCACTGTGGGGGTTGACACAGTGCCTCACACAACTCGTTCGGCGGGCCCTCCGTTGTCACGTGTTGCTGACGAAACTCCAAGGTGACTTGCAGAGTGGCAAGGACATCAATAAACCCTTCAACTTCGGAACACAGTCGTGACATGAATGAGGCAATTATGTTCCACGTTGAAATAATATAACGAGCATTAAATTCAAATTAACACATTCCCCATGTTGTGTAATAAGATATAAACCTCAGTAACCGTTAAACATTTAATTTGGGAGCGATTTCACTTGTTACGTGTCAAACCTCGAAATCAAACAAACAAATGCACTTTTTATATAGTTAGGCACGCGTCTATTCTTTTGTATTAAATTGCGCAAACTCCAAACATATCGTGGTACGTGTCGGGATAGCACTTCGCTCTAGAGCCTGCATGCGTGCTGGTTCAATGGAAGTGGCTATCAGAGGGTCAAATTAGCCCCTACACCATTGATCCTTTTCACTCCCTCAGTTTTGGGACACGTGCATGGCAGAGGCGCGCGTCAATGCGCAAATTGAGTGCTCAGGGGCAAGTGGGTGATTTCGGATTCAGACTTAGACTGTAGCCAAATAGTAATATCCATATATTTAGAGATTTTCACACTGGTGTGACATGTATGATAAGTCCAATGTCTCCTATGAAAATGGCAAAGTGATTGGCACGGGCATCTTGGCTCTAGTGGGCAGTCCTGTATGGTAAGAGGGTAGCGGGGGTCACCCGGTGGGGGCATGGCAGAGGGTCAACAAGGGGGTAGAGGTGGAGTCTGTGCTCATATTCAGCCTCTGTCTCAGCATGGCGTACGCCTGGTACTCTCTCACCACAGACAGGTCTGCCACCGCAGGAAGCCTTACGGGGAGCCATCCTCCCCTTGGCACATCTCCGGGATGGGCATGGGTTCTCCGGATCATCCAGACAACGGAGCCTCAGAGTCCAGCCCACATACAGTTACATTTCAATAATTTTGAAAACGCTCTTCAACTTTAAAGCTTGAAATAATAAGGTGTTATCCCCACCTGTTTTGCTGAAAAGCTAAGGGATAAGTACCTACTCTCAAATTCATAGACCGAGCTATGGATGCAAGGACTGACCATCCATGGTATAAAATGTATAGTTTTAACCATGTTGAGGCTATACAGTGTGTTTACATTGTTTACAAACATTGGAGTAAAACAAGCTTATATTTTGGGTTCTGATGGGGTACAACAGTTGAACTAAGCTCATGAGACATTTATAAGTTATATTCTTCAAGAATAATTTTGGTATATATCATTAATTTATAAGTCCAAAAATGTATGTAGCAACTAAAGATTGGAGCTTTAAAGTGACTGTCCAGTGTTTCCAGATTTCTATGAAATATGACCTATAATTACAATACGAGTGATTTTTTTATTTTATTAAATATGTTAAAAAGCAGCTTTTCTGTGTTGGAATGGTATGGGTATAAACCGGTTATTAAAAAATATTAACGCAAGTAGACCGCTGATTGCCCAGCTCATCCTCCTAAGGTAGCAAGGTGTATCCTGGTGTATCTCTATAGGCTACTTCAACAAACTAACATGTAAGGCAACTTTCAAATAACTTTAAACAAGTTAGCTAAGATTCAGTCACTTGCAGGATATCATAACTGTTAACTTACTAAGTTACAGTGCATGGATAGCAATTGTTGTATCGTCATTTTGTCCAAAATATGCCGTTCTCTAAATATAAATGGTTGCATTTTAGCCTTCCGTTTTCCCGACATGGTATGTTCACCCGGACATTATTTCCAGCTGTACACAACAACATTCCGATTGGATAGTGCTGAATAGGCGGAGTTCCTAACCTTACCCTGATTTGCTAGGATTCTTGGCAGTGGCCTGTCATTGGCTGATGCAGTGCCGGATGTCTTTGCGGTGCGGCGTGTTCTGGTCCGTTCGTGATTATCTTCCAGACATCAAGAGACCTCAGCATGGCTATTCCAGCGGGGAGATCCGTTGTCTTCGTGACTGGAAACGCAAAGAAACTAGAAGAGGTGGGGAATGCTTCAGATCAATTCTTATTCCCTGTAGAAATGGCCCGGAGTGAATATTGAAACGTTCCAAAGTGAGCTGTTTATTAGAGGCTCCAGCCGACTCCTGACAGAATGGAATGTCTGACAGGGGTAAATGTGGTGGCCAAGTTTTAGATTACACCTGCTGAGATCAAATGTTTTGATATATAATTAATCTAATTTCAGAGGCTACGTGAATAGGTTGTACACATTAACTGTATAACATGAACTGGGTTATTGGAGTCCTGCATGTTTAACAGTAAACATACCAGCAGGTGGCATCCAAGCCTTACACCAGGGATGGGCAACGTTGATGGGGGTGGGTGCCACAAAATATCAGAACTCCTTATTTTATTTAACTAGGAAAGTCAGTTAAGAACATATTCTTATTTTACAATGACGGCCTACACCGGCCAAAACCTCCCCTAACCCGGACGGCGCTGGGCCAATTGTGCGCCGCCCTATGGGACGCCCGATCACGGCCAGTTGTGATACAGCAGGATCGAACCAGTAGGGGCTGCAGTGGATTGCGGGTCTGCATACCCACATCCATGCCTTAGCCTTATCGGGGCCCTACGCAAAATGTTGTTGGGGGGGGCACATCCCCAACTTGCGAGCAAAACATTTACATTTCCTGCAATTGTACTCATTTCGTCATTGGGCGAAGAGAAAAAATTGCAGTTTTACAGCTAATTTCCTGCAATTGTACACATTTTGCTATAGAGTCGATATAAATGTTTGCAGTTTTTAATATGATATCTGAGTGAAAGTGACTAACAAAATCAACGAGTCTGTAATTCGACCATGATTACTTCAAGTATAAATAGCTGGACGCTAGACTAATTTACCAATCTAAAAAATGTTCACTGACATGGGTTAATTGAGTGACTGACATAAAAGAAAAACTGCTGATGCACAATCCATTTGTTTTATTGCACCTTGTGTATTCTACTATGCTAACTCTAAACAGTAAATTGAGACCCCAGCTGGGTTCATAAAAAATCATCATCATTTTGAGGGGGTGGGGTGGAATTGATCTGCGGGGGGCGGCAGCCGCCAGTTGCCCGTCCCTGCCTTACACATAACACTGCAGACCAACTCACAAGTTCATGCCATCATAAAAGACTGCTGTTCTTTGTCTAACCAGGTGATTCAGATCTTGGGGGACAAGTTTCCCTACAAACTAGTGTCCAAGAAGATTGACTGTGAGTTAACTTTCTCAATGGAATGACGAGATAGATGTATACCTAATCAATACATCTCTGTTATGTCTTCACGTGGGACTAAATTACTGTCCATCTTTCTCAGTGCCTGAATACCAGGGGGAACCAGACGAGATCTCTATACAGAAGTGTAAGGAAGCAGCAAAACAGGTGTGTCATTGTGGACTGTTCTTTTCCGTGTGCTGTTGTAATGAGGTCTGGATAAGAGATACGTGTATAAATGCTCATCTGACCTGGTTTGTCCGTGTCAATTCTCTCAGGTTGATGGACCAGTCATAGTGGAGGACACCTGTCTCTGTTTCAGAGCATTGGGAGGTCTACCAGGACCCTACATGTGAGTAGGCCTCTATAACCTCTCTGTGGAGCTTGTGGTCGGATTCTCTAATATGACAATTAATTTATTGAAAATGTATCTTTTTTTTTGTGTGTGTGTAGAAAATGGTTCCTGGATAAACTTAGGCCTGAAGGTAAATCATGATTCATCTGTGAATGAATGAGTACAGTTACTTAAATGTAATGTTTGAGTGTGCAGTGGCGGCTTCTGAGGGGAGGACGTGATAATTGCTGGAACAGAGCTAATGGAATGGCATCAAACCATGTGTTTGATGTATTTGATACTATTCCGCTCCAGCTATTACCACGAGCCAGTCCTCCCCAATTAAGGTGCCACCAACTTCCTGGGTTTGAGTTTGTGTAACCGTCCCTCCCTCTATCCAGGTCTGTATAAGATGTTGGCTGGGTTTGAAGATAAGTCAGCCTGGGCTCTGTGTACCTTTGCCTTCTGTCCAGGGAAAGAGGAGCCAGTACAACTCTTCAGAGGGATAACTGAGGTCAGAATATAGTTTCAAATGTAAAGTGTTTATGTAACGTGCACAGGTACAGTAAAATGCCTTTCTTGCAAGCTCCAAACCCAACAATGCAGTAATCAATATCAATGTAGCACAAAAAAATTACAAAAAATATGTACACTGCCCTACAAAGTCAAAACGCAGTAACTACCTCATTTATTTTACTGCAAAATCTGACTTCAAAGTATTTTTCTGTCTAGACAGACAGCCATTTCTGATACTCCATGGTATATTCTGATCAACTGGCTTGTTCTTGTGTCAGGAAAACTAAATACCACATTAATCTGATAATATACCTTGCCATTACAACAGATGAAAGATTTTTGACCAAATTTCAGCAGTCTTATTTTTTTATTTTATTTTATTTCACCTTTATTTAACCAGGTTGGCCAGTTGAGAACAAGTTCTCATTTACAACTGCGACCTGGCCAAGATAAAGCAAAGCAGTTCGACACATACAACAACACAGTTACACATAGAATAAAAAAACATACAGTCAATAATACAGTAGAAAAAGTCTATATACAGTGTGTGCAAATGAGGTAGGATAAAGGAGGTAAGGCAATAAATAGGCCATGGTGGCGAAGTAATTACAATATAGCAATTTAACACTGGAATGGTAGATGTGCAGAAGATGAATGTGCAAGTAGAGATACTGGGGTGCAAAGGAGCAAGATAAATAAATACAGTATGGGGATGAGGTAGTTGGATGGGCTATGGATAGACGCTGTTCAGGAGCCTGTTGATGTCAGACTTTTATGCTCCGGTACCGCTTGCCATGCGGAAGCAAAGAGAACACTCTATGGCTTGGATGGCTGGAGTGTTTAACGATTTTCCAGGCCTTCCTTTCTCACTGCCTGATGGCAGGTCCTGGATGGCTGGGAACTCGGCCCCAGTGATGTACCGCAACACCCATTGTAGCACCAAGCAATCAAGGGTGGTGCTGTTGCCATACCAAGTAGTGATGCAGCCAGTCAAGATGCTCTCTATGGTGCAGCGTGCTCACCCCCCCGTTTCCTGTAGTCCACAATCAGCTCCTTGGTCTTACTGACGTTACCCAGAGCGACTGCATACTTTTCCGTAATTCTTCGTACTGGTCCCCGTGGGAATCAAACCCACAACCCTGGCATTGCTCCACCATGCTCTACAACTGAGCCACACTAACTCTGCATGCTTGCTTTGATAAACATGTATTTTTCCCCCTAACTGTTTAGGGGCACATTGTAGAGCCTAGAGGCCCCAGAGACTTTGGATGGGACCCCTGTTTCCAGCCAGACGGATTTGACAAAACGTAAGCAGGACTTTTATTTTACTCGCAGGAGTCTGTTTTTACGTATCACACTTTATTACTCCTTTATTACTCTCCTACTATACCACTGGGGGGCAGTATATGTCTATTTTATGTATTGACAACATCAGTATGAAGAAAAGGAATGAAAGTGATTATTGCCAGCTCATTTATTGTTGCGTCTCTCACTCTCTTTCTGGTCCCTGTAGTTATGCTGAGCTACCTAAGGAGGTGAAGAACACAATATCCCATCGGTACCGAGCCCTGGCAGCCATGTCCGAACACTTCTCCTCTCAGGCCAACGACAATGGCATGCCAGACACCAAGAAGAAGAAACAGAACGACTAACCATGGATCTAGGGTCAGACAACCCTACCCCCATTCTTAACCTTTACCATCAGGGGGATACAAAACCTATCTGACTCTGTATCCGTGGTTAGGGGCAACTTCTACCTACTCTGACCAATCGCTCAACAAACAGTCAGGACTCAGCTAACCAATCAGACTGGGACAAACTTGTGCAGATTAGACAGTTCCACACTGGTCAGCAAGTTCTAACCTCATCTGCCAATGGTTTAGACCACACTCCGTCCTCCATCATTTGTATTAAATAAGTCGTTTTTGTACCTTATCAAAAAATAAGGATTTGGTTTATTCTCTGTTCAGAGTCAAGTCGCTTGTATTGAACACTGAATCTGCTTTTCTGAAACTGAAAGAGCTCATCAAATCTGGATTATGTGGGTTTTATGCACTAAAATGTGGTTCTAGTTCAAGACTTTCTGCTTTCTAAAGTGCAGTCCCCAAGCCAAGACTACAGTATTTGTGATTTGTGAGAGGCAGGCTCTGTGAGTGTGTGGAGTGCCCCAAGAGGAGTGTTTAATAAACCACAAATATTCTGTCTTTCTGAGTTTGATCTCTTTTTAAAGTAGTAACTCAATGTTTTCTCTCCTGTTTGTCACATTTCCACTCCCCTTTTCTTAGTCTTTTGCCCTTATCACCCCCCCCCCCCCCTCAACAAAGGTCTCAGGAGTGGAAGTGTCTGAGTGATCATCATCCTCCTAGCATATATATATACAGTACCAGTCAAAAGTTTGGACACACTTACTCATTCAAGGGTTTTTCTTTATTTTTTACTATTTTCTACATTGAAGAATAATAGTGAAGACATCAACTATGAAATAACACATGGAAACATGTAGTAACCAAAAAGTATTAAACGAATCAAAATAGATTTTAGATTTTAGATTCTTCAAAGTAGCCACCCTTTGCCTTGATGACAGCTTTGCACACTCTTGGCATTCTCTCAACCAGCTTCATGAGGAATGCTTTTCCAACAGTCTTGGAGTTTCCACATATGCTGAGCACTTGTTGGCTGCTTTTACTTCATTCTGCAGTCTAACTCATCCCAAACTATCTCAATTTGGTTGAGGTCGGGTGATTGTGGAGGCCAGGTCATCTGATGCAGCCCTCCATCACTCTCCTTCTTGGTCAAATAGCCCTTACACCGCCTGGAGGTGTGTTTTGGGTCATTATCCTGTTGAAAAACAAATGATAGTCCCACTAAGCGCAAACCAGATGAGATAGTGTATCGCTGCAGAATGCTGTGGTAGCCATGCTGCTTACGTGTGCAGACAGTGTCAGTGTCACCAGCAAATCACCACCATACCATCACACCTCCCCCTCCATGCATCACGTGGGAACCAAACATGTGGAGATAATCCATTTACCCTACTCTGCGTCTCACTAAAACAGCGGTTGGAACCAAAAATCTCAAATTTGGACTCATGACCAAAGGACAGATTTCCACCGGTCTAATGTCCATTGCTCGTGTTTCTTGGCCCAAGCAAGTCTCTTCTTATTATTGGTGTCCTTTAGTATTGGTTTCTTTGCAGCAATTCGACCATGAAGCCCTGATTCACGTAGATGTTGAGATGTGTTTGTTACTTGAACTCTGTGAAGCATTTATTTGGGCTGCAATCTGAGGTGCAGTTAACTCTATCCTTTAACTTCTCCTCTGCAGCAGAGGTAACTCTAGGTCTCCCTTTCCTGTGGTGGTCCTCATGAGAGACAGTTTCATCATAGCGCTTTATGGTTTTTGCGACTACACTTAAAGAAACTTTAAAAGTTATTGAAATTTTCCAGATTGACTGACCTTGACTGACCCATGTCTTAAAGTAATGATGAACTGTCGTTTCTCTTTGCTTATTTGAGCTGTTCTTGCCATAATATGGACTTGGTCTCTTACCAAATAGAGCTATCTTCTGTATACCACCCCTACCTTGTCACAACTCAACTGATTGGTTCCAGAGCATTAAGAAGGAAAGAAATTCCACAAATTAACTTTTAGTAAGGCACACCTGTTAATTGAAATGCATTCCAGGTGACTACCTCATGAAGCTGGTTGAGAGAATGCCAAGCGTGTGCAAAGCTGTCATCAAGGCAAATGGTGGCTACTTTGAAGAATCTCAAATATAAAATACATTTGATGTGTTTAAAACTTTTTTGGTTACTACATGATTCCATGTGTTATTTCATAGTTGATGTCTTCACTACTATTCTACAATGTAGAAAATTGTAAAAATAAAGAAAAACCCTTGAATGAGTAGGTGTCCAAACTTTTGACTGGTACTGTATATATATATATATATGCCATTTAGCAGACACTTTTATCAGTCACGTGTGCCTACTAGAAGTCATTGATTTTTATACAAAAATAAACAAGTCATTGTTATTTAAAATGGATAACTTTTATTTGACCTTTGTATGAATTTGTACATAATGTAATAGTGGTGTACAATGCACAGGTCAGAAGGAGTTTTACACACAATACAGTTTGTATGATGACCAATGGTACAGTATGCAAGAAGGTAACTTCATTATTTATTCTTTGCCCCCCTCACCTCCCTTTCAACACTATACATCAAAACACAATAAAAGCCGATCTCTGACAACCAAACGGTAGAAAAATAATTCCTCTATAAACATGTTTGTGGACTGTGCCACAGCAAAAGCCTTCCCACTGAAACAACATACCTGCAGGGGGTTTAATTCATAACACAATTTGCTTGAAAAAGCTTCATCTCAATCACTGCTGTGGCCAGTTTTGGTAACTACTACACCTTCGCATTGATGAAGGTGGTAAATAATAGCATTCTAACCACTGACTACCACACTAACTGCTCTAAAGACAAGAGAAAGTCTTTTTGAAAGGTTTTTGTTGTGAGTTCCTCTACTGGTGACCCAGCCTGACGTCGTAGGAGACAATGTGGAAGTTGTCCCAGGCGTGTAGCTTCCTTTGGGCAGGGTTATAATCCACCATGCTGTTGTAGCGGTACTTATTCCTGAAGGGTAGCGCCACCTGCTTCCCCTGGCCAGTAGCTGTGTCGAACATAAAGTTGATGGTGGTGTTAGGAGCAGTGTAGCTGGCAACCGTGTAGAGACGGCCACAGATGACGAAAGCGTTAGCCACGCTGTTCTTCCTGATGCTGGTCTCCCAGCTCCTCTTCACCGCCAGGTTGTGTGGGTTCAGCTGGGACACCACGATGGCTCCTTTAGCCTTGTTGGTGCTGTAGACGGCCCACAGGCCCTGCTCGTCCACCCCAAGATCCACATCGGTGTAGCCGCCCCAGGAGTAGGGGAACTGGCCGTGGAAGCCGGCGTGGGGCAGGTCTCGGCGGGCGGCGATGCTCTCAGATGCCAGGTCGTACCTCAGCAGGGTGCGGCTGCGGCGGCGCTGGTAGTACAGAGAGCCGCGGTACAGAGTCGCTCCTGTACTCTCCACTGGCTCCGGCAACAGCAACACCTTGTAATAAATAATGATAATACAGTCTGGTCAATGGTCAGACTTTACATTATACATCAATATGTTATCATCCCTTAATGGTTAAGGTGGGGTTGGTTAGGGGTAAGGTCATTTGATCTTAGATCTATGGTTAAGGTTAGCCTCTAGGTCTATCCCATGCCAGTCAGTCCAGTCACCCACCTTTGAGGGGTAGCCTTTAGAGAGCTGGTCCATGTCCTCGTAACCAAACAGCTGTCTGACCTCTGACCCCACTGTATCGATGCGCCACACCATCTTCCCTCCGTAGGGCGCCACAGCCTCCGGATCCTGCATCCACACCCCATATTTACCAGCTATACTATCAGCCTTACGATGGGACACTGGCTCTCCTATTGATATCAACTCCCCACAGCCTGGGAGAGAGGAGGGGGGAAGGGAGAGAGAGAGCAGTTAGAGAGATGGGTAGATGGTGGGGGGGCAGTTATTAGATGTCATTAGATGTCAGGGGTGATGATGCTATTTTATACTATTGCGATGCACCCTGGAAGAGAGAGAGAGAGAGAGAGGAGAGAGGTGTGTGTAGAGATAATCAGTGGTAAATCCTGTTTTTGGAGAGGGGTATGGAGGGAAGAGGTAACGGCTGCTAAAAGATCTGAGAGATGATCATTTCTCATAATGGAGACAGATAGCAGGTTTACAACAGTTTGGCATCTCTGCTAATTAACAAGCCCTATGAGTGTGTGTGTGGTACCGAGTTAGTAGAAGAGCAGCTGAGCTGAGAGTCATCAGATACAGGAAGGAATCCTCCACCACTTCAAGCCTCTCACTGAGAAAATGATCAGGCTGCTGTATATTTACCTCTTCCTAAAATACCTTTAGGATATTCACGACAGAGTGTAAGGGCGAGGGGTTATGTAATTATATACAGGCACGGTCATCAACGATATGAATAACTCCAGCACAAACATGAATCTCAACTTGTTAATTTTGTCAACGTTTCAGTCTTTTTCTAGATGTGACAGAAACTGCAGCGGAAATGTGCAGAGGTAAACGTGTATGGTGGAGATTATCTTATCATAGATGTGCCTCTCAGTATGTTCAGTAGAGCTTCAGTGGATCTCTCCCTGTCAGGCACTTAACATATACAAACACATGCAGTCCCTCATGTTCTGATGTTGGTATTTGCCCTGGTATTTAGTGTTATTCTTACCTGTGTATTAATAGCAATATTTGTTTTGGGGCTGTCAGCAGGGGGAAGTGTCGTGTTTGCAGGGTCAGCTGTGCAGGTGTGGAGAGGGGGTAACTGTGTAATAGTATTGGGACTGTTGGGACCGCATCAGGATAATGACCAATTTGATATATCCAGGTGTGTGTCTCACCTGTGCTGTCCTCAGTACTAGGAGCAGGAACCTCAGTCACCTCAGCCTTCAACTCCTGGAACCCTGCATTGCCATCATACCGCCATGCTGGGTCTGGAGGGGGGAGGAGACAGACAGACAGAAAACAACCGGTGATACAACGTTGAGAAGCTCTGATTGAGACACAGGCTTTAGGGTGTCGAGTTCTGCCTCCGTCAATGAATCAATCTTCAATTGCAGTGCTCTTCAACCCTGGACCTAGAGAGAGCTACAGAGTGGGAACTGTGCAGGCTTTAGTTCCAGCCCCGCACTAACATACATCACCTCCACAATGTAGAGCTTTGTGAGTAGATGTGTTTTACTCATGTTTATTAAGACTATGATTAGAAAGATAGGCATATGCACATTTTGTGGTTTTCATTCGTTTTTCATCATTACATCTCAAACAACCAGCCTAGTTTGGTCATTGCTCATGAAAAAAGTATACTCATTGCAAGTGATTGTAGCAAAACAATACAGTCACGATTAAAGGAACTGTGCAACTGTAACTGTGGGTGTGCAAATGAGCTGCACCTAATAGTTTGCACATGCTAATTCTGTTTTGATTATGTGACCAAGCTATATATCTACCGGAATGGGCACATAACGCCAACTGAATGGGCTCGGGCGCATCTGATCGTGCACTAAACAGTTGAATGCAAATATCTGCTGCTAAACGATTCTCCAATAAAAATAATGTTTTTTTTGTTGTTGCCTGAGTAAGCCCTGGCCTTTAGAAAAAGAGGACCTACTGAACATCCAAGTGCCCCTGTACCGACCCTCTACAACCTGCTCATCCCTGAGAGCTACCATGGCACAGCGAGTGGAGAGCTATTCCTCCAGCATGACAGCAGACCAGGAAAAGACAGGTTTCTCATCTTCACATCGACACGTAACTTGAATTTCCTGTGCCAGTCCGTGTCCTGGTGTGTACTGCCCTACAAAGGCAAAAGGCAGTAACTACCGTATGTAAAAAAATGTACTGCAAAATATCTAGACAGACATCAATTTCTGGTACTTCATGATATATCCTAATCGACTGGCTTGTTCTTATGTCAGAAAAATAAATACCACATTAATCACATTATAATATTACATTAAAAAATAATAAAAAAATGTAGTTACTGCACTTTGCCTACGTAGGGCAGTGTAGATAGATCATTCAAAGCGGCCCCACCCTTGTTACGGCAGTCGTACACCATTTTGGGACTGCGACAGTCGACCGTGATTCCAGCAGCCTATATTTTACTGCCCTATAAGTCTGAGGAAAGCATCAACAAGTAGCATACTATTGATGTTGTATTAAGGGTTCATTTTCAAAATGACAGCAATGTCGAGTTGAACATGCAATTAATCTGATGTCTATATATGAAATATTTTTTAGGAGATACAGTATATACAGTACAATCATACGTTGGAGGCAGTGTTGGGGAAGCTACTCTGAAAATATAGTTTACCAATTACTTCACACTGGAAGAAGTTAAGCTACCCTTAAGAAAAACATAGTTTACTTAGCTAAAGTTACTTTGAAAAAGTAGTTCACTACATCTAAACTATATCTAAATCAGAAATTTCATAGACTACAAATTGTAGGAACAGATCACTCTCGAGTCAGCCTATTAAACACAAAAACTATGTTTCAAGTGAGAATCGGGCAGGTCTGATGCCGAAAAATACAGGAAATTCTTGTTTACTTCAACCATATTTTATTTTTGCAAAAGAAATTGTGTAGTTCTAGTAGTTAGCGATAACGCTACATGGCAAAAAATGTATTAACTACTACCACCAAGATTTGAATTTAGTTCAACTACCACTAAGCCACTGCAAAATGTAATTCAATTACTAGTTGAATTACATGTAGTGCACTAGTACCCGACACTGGTTGGAGGCAATGAGGAATTTGCCCCAAGACAGCTGGCATCAATGTACTGCAGCGACCCCAATTTCACCCTCCACCTCAAAATGCTCCCTGCGCTCTTGTTCATTCTACCCGCTGATGTAGAGAGATGCTATGGAGATCTGGAGAAGCTGATATTCCCCACATCCTCTGAGGAACAGGAGCTGCGCTAAGTTGTGAGCCACTTTGAGGGACATACATTGGGCACTGGAGATCACTTTGAGGAGTCTTCACCAAAAGAGCACCGGCATTTGCCATAGGTATGTTTATTTTCGAAATGTGGAACTACTACGATGCTGTCGAGCAGCAAGACTTTGTGGAGATCAATAAAGCAGTGAAGGATTGGCATCGGGCCTTCAGGGCACTTGCTGGTCCCACAAACCCAACGGTTTTGGAGTTAATCGATGCCCTGCGACAACAACATGCTCTGACTGAACCTGACCTGGAGCAGTACCTCGCTGGCAACCTACCACCACAGAGTCCGCAGTAGCTTGAAGAAGGCAAAGCGGCTTGTGGAGGACTACCACAATCTACCCCTAATGTATTACCTGAGACGCAATGCCTACACATTCCAGCTGCAGGTGTGATGACTGCAACACAGCAACCCTCAGGAGCAGATTGAGCACCTCCTAGCACATCTGTCCATGACACTGGACTGGACACTGGACTGGACACTACCCACTGGACAAAGACTGGTTGAATCAACGTTGTTTCCACGTCTTTTCAACAAAAAAATTCAACTTGATGACGTTGATTCAAAGAAGGAAAAGTGATTGGATTTGCAAAAAGTCATCAACGGAAGGGAATGTTGTATTTCTTTCACCCAACTTTGAACCTAAACCCGATGACATGGTGACATTTTTTGTTGAATTCACATTAGTTGACAACTCAACCAAAACAAGATGTTGACATTACTTCATGGCCTAACTTGTCTGCTTTTATTTGAAATGTATTTTATGGCATATTTTTGTAATTATACAAATTTTGTGGTAATACTGGGATATTCGTGAATTAATAATAATTCAGGATTATTTGTTCATTATTCATTCTGTTGAAATTAGATTTGTACACACACATGCAAACACATACTCAGTGGTACCACAGAAGCTTACCTCTCAAACTGCCAGTGTCCCCTTGTCTTCCAGCACTGGATACCAGGTGAGAGAGAACACCAGCATCTGCAAACACATCATGGATGTAGAATCACACACACTTTTTAACATCACAGTACAATGACAGCACCAACCCTGACCATGCAGTGACCATCAAGCCCAGAGCGGCCTACATCAGCCAGCTATGGGGTCTCTGAGTGTGTGTTGGGAGTGGTGAGGGGGTCTCTGGCAGCACTACTGACAGCAGGGAATGTAAGAGGAGAAAACAAACACTCCTGAGTGGATTCCCAGCTGCTGTGGAGTCTGCCGGACTGTTGAACACACATGCAACCTTTAGTCTTGAAGCCCCCGACCTGCCTTGCTACCACAGTTAGCCATTCCTCATACCAGTTAAGTTCAACTGGAACAAGGCCAAAATTTCCCCCAAGGCTCACCCATCACTCCCCCTCTCCTCTGCCCCCCCCCCCCCCCCCTTCCCTTCAGCCCCTCAGAGAACCATTACAGTTGAGAGTTTCTAAACTAAACACTTCACCCGTGTTGATAAACAGCAGCAGTGACTGGGTCTATAACAGTGATGGATGCTAACATGTTAACGTGTTAACAGCCTCATAATTATGCAATGTGTGTGTGTGTGTGTGTGTGTGTGTGTCTGTGTCTGTGTCTGTGTCTGAAGAGTTTACTGGCTCCTAATGAGCCATAATGATGCAGAACATGTTAGTCTTAGCCTCTGGAAACTGATGTTGATTTCCTATTTTGACGGAGACCCACATGAAAAAATACTATAGTATTCACTGTAGTGTTTTTGTAGACTTTACTGTAGCATTCACTGTAGCATACTGTAGTATTACAGTTAACTATAGTATAAATACCATATTAAAGGAAAACTGTAGATTATACTGTAATAATGAATGTAGTGGTTTTGTGGATTGTAGTACACTGAAGTATTTACTGCAGTGTTTTTGCAGACTGTAGTATACTGTAATATTTACTGTAGTGTCTTTGCGGACATCACTGTCGTATTTACTATGGTGTTTTTGTTTTTATTATCTTTGACATAGAAGTGGAGGCTTTCTCCTTCAGGAAACCTACTGGAGAAATACTAAAAGAGCACATTTTCCAAAACCTGTAAGTAGGTAGGTAAGTAGATAAGACTGGGGTCTGAACGAATATTTCAGAACTTGTGGTCTTTTCTATAAACTGTAGGGAACACAATATATGGTCTATACTTGGCATGTAGGTTTCTCACTTATGTGTGGCACAAATTGCGATATTGGGGAGGGGAATGGACAGAGTAAAATGCAAATTTAATAAAGTAGTATTTAATATAGTTAAAAAAGTGTAGTGTTTTTGCAGACATTACTGTATTGTGTTTTTGTTGTGGATACTACTTCAGTATTTACTATAGTATTCTATAGCAGGGTTTCCCATTTGGGTTTTGTCCCAGCACTACACAGCTGATTCAAATAACCAACTCGTCATCAAGCTTTGATTATTTGAATCAGTTGTGTAGTGCTAGGGCAAAAATGTAAACATGCACCCAGGGGGGCCCCAGGACCGAGTTTGGGAAACACTGTTCTACAGTATACTACAACATTCTATAGTAAGTACTACACATGTGGGGAGAAGGGGTGAGTTTGGGGTAAAGTTGGGGGAGAAGGAGGAGGAGAAGTGTGAGGGGTCAATGTTGGGAGACCAGAGTCACGTTCAACAGGCATAAACAGAAGAAAAGAGTTGTACTGCCTGAACTTGCCCAATAAGAATGGTTATTTACATTTGCTTCTGTTCATGTCTTGTATGACCTGGGTCAATGGATGCTGTCTAGGCAGAAGGGTATGGGAAGAGGAGGGTGGTGGGGTGAGGAGGGCTGAGGGAGGGTGAGGGGAAAGAGTCTCGCTTCCCTGAACTACAAAACAGTTCCCAGGGGGCAAGGTCATTCATCATCTCAGGTAAACAAGTGCACATTGTGTGTGTGTGTGTGTGTGTGTGTGTGTGTGCGTGTCTGTGTGTGTGTTTGATGGATATAAGGGCAAATCTGGCAGAACATCATGACCACAGCAAGTTCTCACAGACTGAAACACCAAAACACTCATACCCATGCTCCCTGAGGATGGCCCAATCAAGCCGTCTAACCCTGTGCTATTAGAGTTATTAGAGCTGAGAGGAGATAAAAGGCTCATATTTGGCTGAAGGTCTCCCTCAGTCTCAATCTCTCGGCACAGTCCACCTTCACGTTGCTGTGTAGCAGAGCTGTTGTTCTTGGATGCAGCCATACTCACCATGGGTCTCTTGGCTTGGCTGTTGTTGATAGCATTTATTCTACAACAACATTGCCTTTTCCTAAGCCATTAGAAAACTTGCGTAACATAATCTATTTAGGGGGAGGTGAGTCAGTAACTAAACATTAGTAAACTAAACAAAAAGAAGAAGAAACTATACTATGGAACAAAGATAAATTATACAAAGAATGATAGTAAAAAGCTCTGGAAGACCTTTAATGAAATTCTAGGCAGAAAAGCTAACTCAGCTCCATCCTTCACTGAGGCTGATGGCTCATTCATTTAAAAAAACGTTGATATTGCCAACCACTTCAATAACTTTTTTGTTGACAAGATTAGACAACTTAGGCATGACATGCAAACAACAAATGCTGAGCCTTCATATTCATGTATAATGGACCAAATAATGAAAGACAAGCACTGTAGCTTTGAATTCTGCAAAGTTAGTGTGGAAGAGGTGAAAAAATTACTACTATCTATAAAAACCACCTGTAACTGACAACATGGATGGTAAATTATTGAGGTTGGTAGCGGAACACATTGCAACTCCTATTTGCCACATCTTCAATCTAAGCCTAGAAGATGGAGTGTGCCCTCAGGCTTGAAGGGAGGCAAGTGGCATTCAGCTGACCAAAAATAGCAAAACAGCCTTTAATAGTTCCAACAGCAGACCAATCAGCCTGTTACTGGTGCTTAGCAAACTTTTGGAAAAAATCTTGTTCGACCAAATACAATGTTATTTTACAGAAAACAAATTAGCATCAGACTTTCAGCATGCTTATAGGGAAGGGCACTCAACATGCTCGGCACTGACACGAATGACTGATGATTGGATGAAAGAAACTGATAATAAGATTGTGGGAGCTGTTTTGTTAGACCTCAGTGCAGCCTTTGACATCGTTGATCGTAACATATCACCAATTTGTAAGTCGCTCTGGATAAGAGCGTCTGCTAAATGACTTAAATGTAAATGTAAATGTAATATTACTGAAAAACATAGGTGTTATGGATTAACATCCTCTGCCTTATCATGGATGGATAATTACCTATCCAATAGAACACAGAGGGTTTTCTTTAATGGAAGTTGAATGTTGAGTGTGGTGTACCACAGGGCAGCCGGCTTGGACCATTATTGTTTTCTGTGTTTACTAATGACCTTCCACTGACCTGCGTGTCCATGTACACTGACGACTCAACAGTATACAGTACACGTCGGCTACAACAGTAAAATAAATAACGGACACCCTTAACATAGATCTCCAATCAGTTTTAGAATGGGTAACTAGCAATAGGCTGGTGCTAAATATAAAACAATACTAAAAGTATCATTTTTCGGACAAATCACTCACTCAACCCTAAACCTCATATGGATCTATTATTGAATAATGTGGCTATTGAGCAAGTTGAAGAGACTAAACTGCTGGGTGTCATGCTAGATAGCATGCTGTCATGGCCAAAACATATAGACTCAATGGTTACTAAAATGGGAAGAGGTCTGTACATGATAAGGCTTTGCTGTGCTTTCTTGATATCTCAGTGAACCAGACAGGTCTTACAGGCCCTAGTTTTGTCGCACTTGGTCTACTGTCTAGTTGTGTGCTCAGGTGCGGCAAAGAAGGACATTGGCAAATTGCAGTTGGTCAAAAACAGAGCAGCACGTATTGCACATAGATGTACACTGAGGGCGAATGTCAATGACATGCATCACTATATGTCTTTGTGCAAGGTGTTGATGTTATGAAGGTACCGAACTGTCTGTTCAAGCAGTTGGCACTCAGTTCAGACACTCATCGGTATCACACAAGACATGCAACCAGAGGTCTCTTCACAGTTATTTATAGGAAGAAGTTTGGTCCAATCAGAAATAATTTCTTAACAATCTAAAATGGTTGGTGTCGAAATCCTTGTTCTTGCGCTCTTGAGTTGGAACAATCCTCTGTATGTTTTAGCCTGCAAGTGCTAACATGAGGATCAAACCAGATGCCACAGAGCCATGCAGGGAAATAATGAACTTCTTTTTAGGTTTAGAGTGTGTAGAAGGGCAGCACTGGGATAGGGGATGGGGAGGTAGTGGATGGGGAGTTGGGGAAGGAGGATTTATGTCAGCTTTACGAGACAACATCAATTGTCCCCCCCCCCCCCTACCCACACAAACACCCTTGATGGTCTGAGTCAAACATCATCAAAGCCATAAGGTAAGATGGAAATGGGACTCTAACATGTCCTGCTTGTCTTTTCTCACGTCGGCATCACCCCCCCCCCCCCCCTCTGGTTGTAAATAAAAGACTAACCCCTCTAGAACCTTCTGCCTCCCTCCACTCTTTAAACAGATAGCTGAGAAACCTGACACTACTTCGACCGCCTTGTGTTGCCCAAACACAGACATGCACAAGAACACACCCACCATTATCCACACAAACAGTTCTGTGGAATCCTCTATGTTACAGGAAAGCGCCTCATCATTGAGTGTGTGCGACTCTCCTACAAAACCACAAGACACTTGATGTACAGCAAACACACAGTTGAAGTCGGAAGTTTATATACACCTTAGCCAAATATATTTAAACTCAGTTTTTCACAATTCCTGACATTTAATCCTAGTAATAATTCCATGTCTTAGGTCAGTTAGGATCACCACTTTATTTTGAGAATGTGAAATGTCAGAATAATATTAGAGAGAATGATTTATTTCAGCTTTTATTTCTTTCATCACATTCCCAGTGGGTCAGAAGTTTACATACACTCAATTAGTATTTGGTAGCATTGCTTTTAAATTGTTTAACTTGGGTCAAACGTTTCAGATAGCCTTCCACCAGCTTCCCACAATAAGTTGGGTGAATTTTAGCCCATTCCTCCTGACAGAGCTGGTGTAACTGAGTCAGGTTTGTCGGCCTCCTTGCTCACACACGCTTTTTCAGTTCTGTCCACAAATTTTCTAAAGGATTGAGGCCAGGGCTTTGTGATGGCCACTCCAATACCTTGACTTTGTTGTCCTTAAGCCATTTTGCCACAACTTTGGAAGTATGCTTGGGGTCATTGTCCATTTGGAAGACCCATTTGCGACCAAGCTTTAACTTCCTGACTGATGTGTTGAGATGTTGCTTCAATATATCCACATAAATTTCCATCCTCCATGATGCCATCTATTTTGTGAAGTGCACCAGTACCTCCTACAGCTAAGCACCCCAACAACATGATGCTGCCACCCCATGCTTCACTGTAGGGATGGTGTTCTTCGGCTTGCAAGCATCCCCCTTTTTCCTCCAAACATAACAATGGTCATTATAGCCAAACAGTTCTATTTTGTTTCATCAGACCAGAGGACATTTCTCCAAAAAGTACGATCCTCGGTCCCATGTGCAGTTGCAAACCGTAGTCTGGCTTTTTTTTGGCGGTTTTGGAGCAGTGGCTTCTCCCTTGCTTAGCAGCCTTTCAGGTTATGTCGATATAGGACTCGTTTAACTGTGGATATAGATATTTTTGTACCCGTTTCCTCCAGCATCTTCACAAGGTCCTTTGCTGTTGTTCTAGGATTGATTTGCACTTTTCACACCAAAGTACGTTCATCTCTAGGAGACAGAACTTCCTGAGCGGTATGACGGCTGCGTGGTCCCATGGTGTTTATACTTGTGTACTATTGTTTGTACAGATGAACTTGGTACCTTTGGAAATTGCTCCCAAGGATGAACCAGACTTGTGGAGGTCTACAATTGTTTTTCTGAGGTCTTGGCTGATTTCTTTTGATTTTCCCATGATATCAAGCAAAGAGGCACTGAGTTTGAAGGTAGGCCTTGAAATACATCCACAGGTACACCTCCAATTGACTCAAATGATGTCAATTAGCCTATCAGAAGCTTCTAAAGCCATGACATCATTTTCTGGAATTTTCCAAGCTGTTTAAAGGCACAGTGAACTTAGTGTATGTAAACTTCTGACCCACTGGAATTGTGATACAGTGAATTATAAGTGAAATAATCTGTCTGTAAACAGTTGTGTCTTACACAAAGTAGATGTCCTAACCGACTTGCCAAAACTATAGTTTGTTAACAAGAAAGTTGTGGAGTGGTTGAAAACGAGTTTTAATGACTCCAACCTAAGTGTATGTAAACTTCCGACTTCAACTGTATGTCTCCGAGCCAGACTGGAGAACACCTCCATATGCCACAGTCTGTCTATAAGTGGTGTAGGTCTTAATCAGGAATCATATGAGCTTTCTCTCTCCAGTAGGAGAGAAGAAGGAGGAGAGAAACAGATGTTGTTACTTACCTCCGGCAAGTCGCAGACCACTGTCCTGTAGTGGGACGCTGGGAGGCACCAGAGGGGCTTGCGGGTAGCAGGGTCTGCTCTTCAGGCTCTCCGTCTCTCTCTTCATCTCCTCCACCCTCCTCTGCAGCCCCTCCACATCTCTCTCCAGATGTTCCTTCTCTCCCTGCAACAGACTCCTCTCTCCCATGGCCTGGGTCAGAGCCTCCTGCAGACCAGCCTGGGTTCCCGCCCCAAGCCCAGGACCCCTTGTCTCCCCTCCAGTCAGCCTGGCCACCAATACCTCCAGCAGGCTGAGTCTAGTCTTGAGCCCCTCCATCTCTGGTCCTCCGGAGGCTGTAGGGGGGCAGCTGCTCTCGCTGGGGCTGGGCACGGTGAAGGTGTACTGGCAGTGCCCGCTACGGTCGTTCCCTCTCCAGAGAGTGGCCCGGTCCTGCCCCTCACCATATTGCAGCAGACAGAACACACAAACACTAAGCAGCAGCCACATGGTGGATACAAACACAACCACACAAGTGGGCCACACACAGATGTAGACTAGACACGGTTCTTCTGGTCTCTCTCACTCTCTTTGTCTCATCAATGTCTCTCCTATTTCACTCTGTGTTTCAGCTCTTCTTTCTCTGTCTTGCTGTGGTGATTGCCCCTTTATCACTTCACTTAGTTCTGGCCCAAATGTTCTCTGTCTCCTTATTTCTTATTGTTATTTATCTTACTTTATTTCCCTAATGTGTTACTGCTGATTCTTGTTCTTATTCTCGTATTATTCTGTCTGTTGTCTTGCTGTCTGCCTCTCTCTCTCTCCTCTCTGTTCTGGTCTGTTTGTTTCTCAGGTCAGGGTCCTCAGGTCTCTGAGTCCCTCTCAACAGCTCAGGGATATTTATACAATCTGGGAGGGAGGGAAAGAGAGAGAGGAAAGTGAGGAGAGGTGAGAGGGGGGCAGGAAGAGAGGGAGGGAGGAGAAGAAAGAGAAAGAGGGGGAGGAAGAAAAGGCAGGAGAGAGTGTGTTTTTCTGGGATTGTCTCAACAACAAATACATTCCAGCGCCCTAGGAGTGTTTGTATGTATTTGTGTTTGCACGTGCTTGCTGATGTGTGCATGCATGTGCAAAGAGGGTAAGCAAGGAGAGGGTGGCTCTCAGTTTCCTTTGCCCTCATCCTTTTGAAATCTGTTGATGTTTCTATATCCAGTAGCCCTCTCTGCCAGCAACCACAGGGCTGGGTTATCTGTAGCTATATGTGGTGTTTGATTCAGGGGGGTAGGGGGGCTTGGCAGGGGAGTCTCCCCAGGGAAACGAGGGGTAGGTGGGCCTTGGGGGATTGAGTTACCTCCCCCCAGAGACGGAGAGCTCCATGGGTGGCAGGGTGTTCCCTTATGGTGCAAGAAGACGATTGGTTCGTAATGAGAAATACTGATCGCTTACAGGACACTTGACCTATGCTGTCCAGATTCCTACCACCATTAGGAAGGCCTGGAGGTATGAGTCAATCAATAGCTGGATTAATTGTGAGTGTGTGTGTGCATGTATGTGCATGTGTGTATGTGTGTGTTCACAAGGTGATTTTCCACTCAGCCACTGGGGTTTAAATCTCTAGTTTAATATAACATGAGTCACACGCCATAAAACCACACCTGCTTTAGACCCTTTTATCCCTCTCTCACTCATATACTCTCTCCCTCTCTCTGTCAATCCCTCTGTCTTTCACACAATAACAAAAAAAAAAAAAAAAAATCTTTGTATATGGTATCTATGTATTTATGTATATTATTTTACTGCTCTAGGGATGTAATTATTGTTTGGATAAACTTATTTACTATTGTCTTTTTTTTCACTCTTTATGCGATGCGCAATGCAAAGAAGACTGGAAGAAGAATGATCATTGAATTACCATAGTGAATTATTGTAACGTTTGTTTGTGTCAATTTTTACAATAAGGGATGGATTGCCAATTGGCGATTTGACACGAAAATAAATAAATAAATTCATTCATTCAACAGGCACGCACAACCACTGACAACCAGACAGAATTCTATCTCTCCCTCCTATCTCTCACGCGTTGCATAGTTTTATGATCCCTTGTTTATTTCCAGAGGGATGAAAGGGTAGCATGTTCACTCAGAGCCCAGAGAGTTGAAGGGGAGAGAGGGGGAGAGAGGAAGTGGGAGGGAGTGGGGGAGAGAGGGAAAGGGAAAGAGTAGGTTAGTGTGGGAGAGGTGGGGTCAAAGTTTAGAATGGTGAGAGAAGTTAAGAATGGCAAAGGGTGGGAGGTCAAAACATTGAGCTAGCTCACCAACTCTCTCGGAGGGCCCTCCATGTTGATGACGAAACTCCAAGAGTGACTTCCATAGAGTGGCGATGGGATCAATAAACCCATCAACTGCGGGACACACTCTTGACTTGAATGATCCAATTCATGTTCCACTTTTAAATAATGAAACGAGCATGACATTTAAATGAACAAATCTCCCCTATTGTTCTACAATCTATAAACCTCAGTAACAGTTAAACATTTAATTTGGGAGGTATTTCATTTGTTACATGTGTCAAGTCTCGAAATCAGACATAAACAAATGCAGGTGACATATAATTAGGCGCGCCTCTCCATTCTTTTGTAAGAAATTGAGCAAACTCCAAACATATCGCAGTGTATGTCGGGATAGCACTTCGCTCTGAAGCCTGGCTAGCTCAGTCGAAGTGGCTTTCTGAGGGTCTAATTTGCCTCTACACCCTCGATAATCTTCACTCCCTCAGCTTTGGGACACTTGTGCAAATGGCAGAGGTGCGCATGAATACACAAATGGAGGGCCGAGGGGATTGGTACAGGCCAGCTCTGTTTCCAACGGCACGATTTTTGTTAGCTGGCACAGCTTCAACAACACCTCTGATTGGATGACAGAGGAACTTGGCAGTAACACAACCCCTGATTGGTCGGAAGATTGGTGGGGTATGTGTCTGATTAAGGAAACCAGCCATTTTGGATCAGTATTATTAGCCTGGGCACGTCTTTACAGAATCCATTACAAATGGGCAAGGGAATAAGGGGAGGAGAGAGATGAGGGAGAGAGGAGAAGGAATGGAGGGAGTACAGTAGTTAAACCACAAACAAGTACTTTGTTTGTCTGTGTAAATCCTGGCTGGTGTTTCCTCCATGTTGTCACCCTGCTGAATATGTACGTAGTGCTACTGCTTAAGCCAACAGTATGAGTAGTGATTATCGAGTTTAGAGTAGACTGGGTTGTTGTGATGCTTATTTATTCTCTACTACTTCCTCCAGGTAGCCACATCCACCTCCCCCAACTGTCTGAACCCTTCTGTGACTGGTAGTGTGTGTGTCTGCTTCCCTGGTCCCTCAATAGGCTCATGTGTCCTGTAGTGAAAAACAGGAGGTTGGCAGAGCAGAGAGCTCTCCCAGCTACCATGCATCTCTATGTTTCTCTCTTTACCGGTATGACTGCTCCTATGTCTGGAATCTGACATCATCCATCCGTAATTGGACCAACACACACTGTCCTGCCAAGGCGTGTGTGTGATAGTAGCCCACTAAAGTACAAAAATCTCTCTCTCCCGGAGTGATGAAGATTAAGGATGAAGAAGAGCCTGCGAGTGTCTCACAGAACTGTAACCTTTATAACCAGCAGTAAACTATACCAGGGGTTTTCAAAGTTTGGGGTCATTTAGAAATGTACTTGTTTTTGAAAGAAAAGCTAATTTTTTGTCCATTAAAATAACATCAAATTGATCAGAAATACAGTGTAGACATAGTTAAATGTTGTAAATGACTATTGTAGCTGGAAACAGCTGATTTTGAATGGAATATCTACATAGACATACAGAGGTCCATTATGAGCAACCATCACTCCTGTGTTCCAATGGCACGTTGTGTTAGCTAATCCAAGTTTATAATTTTAAAAGGTTAATTGATCATTAGAAAACCCTTTTGCAATTATGTTAGCACAGCTGAAAACTGTTGTGCTGATTAAAGAAGCAAGAAAACTGGCCTTCTTTAGACTAGTTGAGTATCTGGAGCATCAGCATTTGTGGGTTCGATTACAGGCTCAAAATGGCCAGAAACAAAGACTCTTTCTGAAACTCGTCAGTCTATTCTTGTTCTGAGAAATGAAGGCTATTCCATGCAAGAAATTGCCAAGCAACTGGAGATCTCGTACAACGCTGTGTACTACTCCCTTCACAGAACAGCGCAAACTGGCTCTAACCAGAATAGAAAGAGGAGTGGGAGGCCCCGGTGTACAACTGAGCAAGAGGACAAGTACATTAGAGTGTCTAGTTTGTTTTGTACACTCAGTGTATTCAGTCACTTTCACTTTTTCCACATTTTGTTACGTTGAAGCCTTAATCTAAAATGGATTAAATAAAAAATGTTCCTCAGCAATCTACACACAATAGTCCATAAAGACGAAGAGAAAACAGGTTTTTAGAAACAGAAACACCTTCATTTACATATGTTTCCAGACACTTTGCTATAATACTCAAAATTGAGCTCAAGTACATCCTGTTTCCATTGATCATCCTTGAGATGTTTCTACAACTTGGAGTCCACCTGTGGTAAATTCAATTAATTGGATATGTTTTGGAAAGGCACACACCTCTCGATATAAGGTTCCACAGTTGACAGTGCATGTCAGAGCAAAAACCAAGCCATGAGGTAGAAGGAATTGTCCTTAGAGCTCCGAGACCGGATTGTGTCGAGGCACAGATCTGGAGAAGGGTAACAAAAAATGGCTACACCTTGTAGCTCAAATAAACAGCAAACCTGGTTTCAAAAAGGGAAGGCTGCCTTCTGAGAATTTGAAGGCGATCGAATAAACCCCCACTTCCTTCCATTCTGCTAGCAAACGTTCAATCTTTGGAGAATAAAATCGATGACCTACGCGCAAGATTAAACTACCAACGGGACATTCAAAACTGCAATATCTTATGGAGTCGTGACTGTACGATGACACTATCAACATACAGCTGGCTGGTTATACGCTGTACCGGCAGGATAGAACAGTGACATCTGGTAAGACAAAGGGTGGCGGACTATATATTTTTTGTAAATAAACAGCTGGTGCACAATATCTAAGGAAGTCTCGAGCAATTGCTCGCCTGAAGTAGAGTATCTCATGATAAGCTGTAGACCACACTATCTACCTAGAGTTTTCAGCTGTATTTTTCCTAGTTGTTTACATACCACCACAGTCAGAGGCTGGCACTAAGACAGCATTGAATGAGCTGTATTCCGTCATAAGCAAACAAGAAAACGTTCACCCTAAGGCGGCGCTCCTAGTAGCCCGGGGACTTTAATGCAGGGAAACTTAAATCCGTTTTACCAAATGTCTATCAGCATGTTAAATGTGCAACCAGAGAGAAAAAAGCTCTGGACCACCTTTACTCCACACACAGAGACGCATATAAAGCTCTCCCTCGCCCTCCATTTGGCAAATCTGACCATAATTCTATCCTCCTGAGTCCTGCTTAACAAGCAAAAATGAAAGCAGGAAGCACCAGTGACTAGATCAATAAAAAAGTGGTCAGATGAAGCACATGCTAAGCTACAGGACAGTTTTGCTAGCACAGACTGGAATATGTTCCGGGATTCCTCCGATGGTATGAGGAGTACACCACATCGGTCTTTGGCTTCATCAATAAGTGTATCGATGACGTCGTCCCCACAGTGACCATACGTACATACCCCAACCAGAAGCCATGGATTAAAGGAAACATCTGCACTGAGCTAAAGGCTAGAGCTGCCGCTTCCAAGGAGCAGGACTCTAACCCGGAAGCTTATAAGAAATCCCTCCGACGAACCATCAAACAGGCAAAGCGTCAATACAGGACTAAGATCGAATCGTACTACATCGGCTCTGAAGCTCGTCAGATGTGGCAGGGCTTGCAAACATTATAGACTACAAAGGGAAGAACAGCCGAGAGCTGCCCAGTGACACGAGCCTACCAGACGAGCTAAACTACTTCTATGCTTCGAGGCAAATAACACTGAAACATGCATGAGAGCACCAGCTGTTCCGGAAGACTTTGTGATCACGCTCTCCGCAGCCAATGTGAGTAAGACCTTTAAACAAGTCAACATTCACAAGGCCGCAGATTACCAGGATGTGTACTGCGAGCATGCGCTGACCAACTGGCAAATGTCTTCACTGACATTTTTTAAATCTCCCTGTCCGAGTCTGTAATACCAACATGTTTTAAGCAGACCACCATAGTGTCTGTGCCCAAGAACACTAAGGTAATCTGCCTAAATGACTACTGACCTATTGCACACGTTTGTAGCCATGAAGTGCTCTGAAAGGCTGATCAAGTCTCACATAAACACCATTATCCCAGAAACCCTAGACCCACTCCAATTGGCATAACGCCCCAACAGATCCACAGATGATGCAATCTCTATTGCACTCCACACTGCCTTTTCCCACCTGGACAAAAGGAACACCTTTTGAGGTGTGAGAATACTATTCATTGACTACAGCTCAGCATTCAACACCATAGTGCCCTCAAAGCTCATCAATAAGCTAAGGACCCTGGGACTAAACACCTCCCTCTGCAACTGGATCCTGGACTTCCTGACGGGCCGCCCCCAGGTGGTAAGGGTAGGTAACAACACATCTGCCACGCTGACCCTTAAGACAGGGGCCCCTCAGGGGTGCGTGCTCAGTCCCCTCCTGTACTCCCTGTTCACTCATGACTGCACGGCCAGGCATGACTCCAACACCGTCATTAAGTTTGCCAATGACACAACAGTGGTAGGCCTGATCACCGACAACGACAAGGCAGTTTATAGGGAGGAGGTCATAGACCTGGCCGTGTGGTTCCAGGACAACAACCTCTCCCTCAATGTGATCAAGACAAAGGAGATGATTGTGGACTACAGGAAAAAGAGGACCGAGCACGCTCCCATTCTCTCATCGAGAGCATCCTGACTGGTTGCATCACTGCCTGGTATGGCAACTGCTCGGCCTCCGACCGCAAGGCACTACAGAGGGTAGTGCGAACGGCCCAGTACATCACTGGGGCCAAGCTTCCTGCCATCCAGGACCTCTATACCGGGCGGTGTCAGAGGAAGGCCCTAAAAATTGTCAAAGACTCCAGCCACCCTAGTCATAGACTAGTCTGCTACCACATGGCAAGCGGTACCGGAGCGCCAAGTCTAGGTCCAAGAGGCTTCTAAACAGCTTCTACCCCCAAGCCATAAGACTTCTGAACAACTAATTAAATTGTTACTTTTATTTCTTATTCTTATCCGTATTTTTTAAAACTGCATTGTTGGTTAGGTTCTCGTAAAATAAGCATTTCACTGTTGTATTCGGCGCATGTGACTAATACAATTTGATTTGAAAAAACATATAAAGCAACACCTTACAGCACAACGCCTCTCCCCTAATTAACCGAAGGTTCCCAATAACACAGTGACCTCCATCATTCTTAAATGGAATAAGTTAGGATTCACCAAGACTCTTTAGTCGCCTGGCTAAACTGAGCAATCGGGGGAGAAGGGTCTTGGTCAGGGAGGTGACCCTTAACACAGAGGCCCCTCAGCCCCTTGGAGTATGCCAAAAGGCATCTAAAGACTCTCATACCATGAGAAACAAGAATTTCTGGCCTGATGAAACCAAGATTGAACTCTTTGGCCTGAATGCCAAGTGTCACGATTGGAGGAAACCTGGCACCATCCCTACAGTGAAGCATAGTGGTGGCAGCATTATGCTGTGGGGATGTTTTTCAGCGGCAGGGACTGGGAGACTAGTCAAGGTCGAGGCAAAGATGAATAGAGCAAAGTAGAGTGATCCTTGATGAAAACCTGCTCCAGAGCGCTCAGGACCTCACACTGGGGCGAAGGTTCACCTTCAAACACAATAACCACCCTAAGCAAACAGCCAAGACAACGCAGGAGTAGCTTCGGAACAAGTCTCTGAATGTCCTTGAGTGGCCTAGCCAGAGCCCGGACTTGAATCCAATCGAACATCTCTGGAGAGACCTGAAAATAGCTGTTCAGCAACGCTCCCATCCAACCTGACAGAGCTTGAGAGGATCTGCAGAGAATACAGGTGTGCCAAGCTTGTAGAGTCAAACCCAAGAAGACTCAATGCTGTAGTCGCTGCCAAAGGTGCTTCAACGAAGTACTAGGTAAAAGGTCTGAATACTAATGTAAATGTGATATTTCAGTTTTTTACTTTTAAGAAATTAGCTTAAATTTCGAAAACCTGTTTTTGCTTTGTCATTATGGGGTATTGTGTGTAGATTTATCAAGGGAAAAAAAGACTTAATCAATTTTAGAAAAAGGCTGTAAAGTAACAAAATGTGGAACAAGTCAAGGAGTCTGAATACTTTCCGAAGGCACTGTATATATGGTACCAGTCAAAAGTTTGGACACACCTACTCATTCAAGGGTTTTTCTTTATTTTTTACTATGTTCTATATTGTAGAATAGTAGTGAAGACATCAAAACTATGAAACAACACATGGAATCATGTAGTAACCAAAAAAGTGTACAACAAATTAAAATATAATTAATTTTTCAGATTCTTCAAAGTAGCCACCCTTTCCTTCTTAATGCGTTTGAGCAATAAGTTGTGTTGTGACCAGGTAGGGTTGGTAAAAAGCCAAGTCCATATTAAGGCAAGAACAGCTCAAATAAGCAGAGGGAGACAACAGTCCATCATTACTTTAAGACATGAAGGTCAGTCCATGTGGAAAATCTCAAGAACTTTTAAAGTTTCTTCAAGTGTAGTCGCAAAAACCATCAAGCACTATGATGAAACTGGCTCTCATGAAGACCGCCACAGGAAATTAAGACCCAGAGTTACCTCTGCTGCAGAGGATAAGTTCATTAGAGCTACCAGCCTCAGAATTTGCAGCTCAAATAAATGCTTCACAGAGTTCAAGTAACAGACACATCTCAACATCAACTGTTCAGAGGAGACTGTGTGAATCAGGCCTGCAAAGAAATCAATACTAAAGGACACCAATAATAAGAAGAGACTTGCTTGGGCCAAGAAACACGAGCAACGGATATTAGATCGGTGGAAATTTGTCCTTTGGCCTGATGAGTCCAAATTTGAGATTTTTGGTTAAACCGCCATGTCTTTGTGAGACGCAGAGTAGGTGAACGGATGATATCCGCATGTGTGGTTCCCACCGTGAAGCATGGAGGTGTGATGGTGTGGGGGTGCTTTGCTGGTGACACTGTCTGTGATTTATTTAGAATTCAAAGCACACTTAACCAGCATGGCTACCACAGCATTCTGCAGCGACACACCATCCCATCTGGTTTGTGCTTAGTGGGACTATCATTTGTTTTTCAACAGGACAAATTACCTAAAACACACCTCCAGGCTGTGTAAGGGCTATTTGACCAAGAAGGAGAGTGATGTAGTGCTGCATCAGATGACCTGGCCTCCACAATCACCCAACCTCAACCCAATTGAGATGGTTTGGGATGAGTTGAACTACAGAGTGAAGGAAAAGCAGCCAACAAGTGCTCACATACATTATGTGGTAACCCCTTCAAGGCTGTTGGAAAAGCATTCCAGGTGAATCTAGTTGAGAGAATGCCAAGTGTGCAAAGCTGTCATCAAGTCAAAGGGTGGAAGAATCTCAAATATAAAATAAACAAATCAATCTAACACTTTAGTTACTACATGTGTTATTTTATAGTTTTGATGTCTTCACTATTATTCTACAATGTAGAAACTAGTAATAATAAAGTCCAAACTTTTGACTGGTACTGTATATATATATTTGTTTTTTGTATTGGATAGAGAATGTCACTGACCAATAACCTGCATTATAAAGGGAATGGCCACTACATTTTAGTCACTATGGAAGCACCAATAATGTCGCTCTCTCATCTTTGCAACAATACAGGACAGGTTCATGCGGGAAGCATCAAAGGGGAAAGGGTAGGAGAGAAAAGAGGAACATGAGGGATTTGTTTTTTATATTTTCTTGTGAATATATGCCTACTACGAAGCTTGTGGATTGTTCAGTTTGGCCAAGGCGGCCAGCTCTAGGTAGTCTTGGTGGTTCCAAACTTCTTCCATTTAAGAATGATGGAAGCCACTGTGTTCTTGGGGACCTTCAATGCTGCAGCCTTCCCTTTTTGAAACCAGGTTTGCTGTTTATTTGAGCTAAAAGGCTGCAGCCATTTTTTGTTACCCTTCCACAGATCTGTGCCTCGACACAATCCTGTCTCGGAGCTCTACGGACAATTCCTTCAATCTCATGGCTTGGTTTTTGCTCTGACATGCACTGTCAACTGTGGGACCTAATATAGACAGGTGTGTGCCTTTCCAAATCATGTCCAATCAATTGAATTTACCAAAGGTGGACTTCAAGTTGGAGAAACATGTCAAGGATAATCAATGGAAACAGGATGCACCGGAGCTCAATTTCGAGACTGATCGCAAAGGGTCTGAATATTTATGTACATAAAAGGTATTTCTGTTTTTTATTTTAATAATAAAAACCTGTTTTCGCTTTGTTATTATGGGGTATTGTGTGTAGATTGATGAGGAACATTTTTTATTTAATCCATTTTAGAATAAGGCTGTAACGTAACCAAATGTAGAAAAAGTCAAGTGGTCTGAATTCTTTCCGAATGCACTGTATGAGAAGTTGTATCATGGCTCATTCTTCACATAATAAAACCCATAAAGAATTAGAAATACTACAACAGAAAATCAACGACTTAGAAAACACAGTTTAAATAGAAATGCTGACAATAACAAACTGGAGGACTGAACTATCTAGTTACATCCATTAAGATTTGGTATATTATAGTGAAACAAAAGCCAGAAATATTTGATAGGCGTTTAGTTTGACATTTTTGTGTTTGTAGAGAAAAAAAAAACATGCAGAAAAGATATTGAACTATATATTTTTTTAAGTAATACCATCTTTGAGAACTAACAATCAAATAAAAGCCAGTCAGGGAGGATCAACAATTTAAAAAAAATTGCACTCAGGGCCACATGCCATTTGATTTTATTATAATGTTTAAGCAGAGGAACACATTAGCCATGAAAAAATTTATAGAATTGCAGTAAATTAGCTTAACAGCAACATTTTCTTTATGCCGCCAAGATACACCTTCACATTTCCAGCTAATACACTGTAGACTATGTTAGACTCTACACTTCCTCTTCCAATGAAATGTGTGGGGATATAAAAAATTATGAAACTGTCTACCAAATGTAGTCATTTTAAAATGTTGATTACTTCTACTTGCCATTACCTTTCATCCGGTAAGACAAGCCGTGTTAGAATTTTTTTTGTTGCTAAAATAACATGGGGGTCTCTGGGTCGCCGGTTTGCCTGGGCGGATGTCCCTGGGCATGAAAAGTTTGAAAACCCCTGAACTATACAATGACTGTACAACTTTCCACTCTGTCATTGTCTCTACCTTTATCAGTGTGTGCCAGGTACTGTAGTAAATAGTAATGGTAGCAGTGAAATGAGAGGAGCAGCAGGGACAGTATTATAACTCAGTCTGGGTTCTAACCCCAGGGACTTAGTTCTGCCCATTAAATCAAAGGGCTTTGAACGCCACCAATAAAAAGGGCAGATAATGAGATGTGAGAGAGGAATACCAGCAGGCCTTATTGGTTTGCTGAACGGGAAACCAGGCACCCATATGTTGGCACGTACCGTCTATATATATATATACACACACACACGTCTCTGACATGCCAGCCCAGAGGGGTAAGATGGCACACACAAACCACTCTTATGCCCCAACGATCACCCCCCCCCCCCTATCCACCCAACACTTTATCATCCCTCTTCTCTCTTCCCATCCCCACTAAAACGTGTCACATCAACAAGACCAAACTAGTCCCTTCCAGTCAAATCCAGATCAATGCAGATACTCTTTCAAATAATTTTATTACGTCAGATTAACATTACAGTATTTCACAGTTTTCCAATGTAATGACAGAGTATAGTACATCATTACAGATCAATATTTACACCTCAAATAAATTACATTAAAAAAAAGGAATGATGATGTAGGGGTTATTGTATACAGATATGCTAGACACTGTGCTTTCATGACATTAGGCAGTGTTACACCCAGGGTCTTGCATAGACCTTTCAGGGGGAAGGTACTCAAAATTTAAAAAAAACATACTATCTGCCTCTGTAGCAATTCTTTTAGCATAGGCCTATTTATTTCTGCAACAACTCACTCATCACAAATTATAAGCAAGCAAGTTACAGTGCCTCGTATTGGGAAAATAAGGTAGGTTATCAGCTGATAATTGATGTAAATATACTAGTTAGCTAGCTAGCTATATAAATCACAATCGGTACAAAAATTATCTTCAATGTTAATAAATAATAAATTAACAATACAGCCTATATTCATAATCTTCTAACTCATGTTATACTGCATGGCTGACTGGCTAGTGGCTTGTGTGAGTATTTTTAGTAGGACTATATGGTGTTTAGCTGGAGTCTAGACTATGTTCAGTGCTTAATTTGTAAATCGGGAGGTGCAGGAACAAAAAGTGAGCGCGAGAGGGGAGTGACCTGGGGAGCTCTGAGGTACCAGAACGCATGGCAAAAAATATTTTAATGCTGAATAAAAATATAAAACGTAACATGTAAAAGTTCCATATGCACAGAAAGCTTATTTCTCTCAAATTCAAATCAAATTTAATTTGTCACATGCGCCGAATACAACAGGTATTGTATTACCATGAAATGCTTACTTACAAGCCCTTAACCAACAATGCAGTTTAAGAAATAGTTAATTTACTAAATTGTGCACAAATGTGTTTACATCCCTGTTAGTGAGCATTTCTCCTTTGCTAAGATACCTGTCACATAGATTGATTGTGGCATATCAAGAAGCTGATTAAACAGCATGATCATTACACAGGTAAACCTTGTGCTGGGGACAATAAAAGGCCAGTTTTGTCACACAACACAATGCCACAGTCTCAAGTTTTGAGGGAGAGTACAATTGGCTTGCTGACTGCAGGAATGCCTACCAGAGCTGTTGCCAGAGAATTGAATGTTCATTTCTCTACCATAAGCAGCATCCAAAGTCATTTTAGAGAATTTAGTAGTACGTCCAACCGGCCTCACAACCGCCAACCACGTGTAACCATGCCAGCCCAGAACCTCCACATGCGGCTTCTTCACCTGCGGGATCGTCTGAGACCAGCCACCCGGACAGCTGATGAACCTGTGGGTTTGCACAACCGAAGAATGTCTGCACAAACTGGCAGAAAGCTCATCTGCGTGCTCGTTGTCCTCATCAGGGTTTTGACCTGACTGCAGTTCGGCGTCGTAACTGACTTCAGTGGGTAAATGCTCACCTTCGATGGCCACTGGCACGCTGAAGAAGTGTGCTCTTCACAGATTAATCGCGTTTTCATCTGTACCGGGCAGATGGAAAACAGCGTGTATGGCGTCGTATGGGCGAGCGGTTTACGGATGTCAACGTTGTGAACAGAGTGCCCCATGGTGGTGGGGTTATGATAAGGGCAGGCATAAGCTACGCACAACAAACACAATTACATTTGATCGATGGCAAATTGAATGCAGAGATACCTTGACGAGATCCTGAGGACCATTTTCGTGCCATTCATCCACCACCATCACCTCATGTTTCAGCATTATACTGCACAGCCCCATGTCACAAGGATCTGTACACAATTCTTGGAAGCTGAAAATGTCCCAGTTCTTCCATGGCCTGCATACTCACCAGACATGTCACCCATTGAGCATGTTTGGGATGCTCTGGATCAACTTGTACAACAGCGTCTTCCAGTTCCAGCCAATAACCAGCAAATTTGCGCAGCCATTGAAGTGGGACGAAATTCCACAGGCCACAATCAACAGCCTGATCAACTCTATGTGAAGAAGATGTGTCGAGCTGCATGAGGCAAATAGTGGTCACACCAGATACTGACTGGTTTTCTGATCCACGTCCCTACACCTTTAAAAAAAAAAGGTATCTGTGGGGTCCTCCCGAGTGGCGCAGCGGTCTAAGGCACTGCATTGCAGTGTTGCGGCGTCTCTACAGCCTGGGGTTCGATGTGTCATTACCGGCCGTGACCGGGAGTCCCATAGGGCGGCGCACAATTGGCCCAGCGTTGTCCGGGTTAGGGTAGGGTTTGGCCGGGGGGGACTATACTTGACTCATCGTGCTCTAGCGATTCCTTGTGGTGGGCTGGGCGCCTGCAGGCTGACTCGGTCGTCAGTTGACGTTGGCGATGTTTCCTCCGACACATTAGTGCAGCTGGCTTCCGGGCTAAGCGGGCGGGTGTTAAGAAGCGCGGTTTGGCGGGTCACGTTTCAGGGGACACATGACTCGACCTTCGCCTCTCCCGAACCCATTGGGGAGTTGCAGCGATGAGATACGTTTGTAATCATGACAATTGGGCAGAAAAAGGGGGGGAAATAAAACAAAATGTATACAATTTTTTTTAAAAGGTATCTGTGACCAACAGATGCATATCTATATTCCCGGTCATGTGAAATCCATAGATTAGGGCCTAATGAATTTATTTAAATTGACTGATTTCCTTATGTGAACTATGAACTGAAATTTCTGCATGTTGAATTTATATTTTTGTTCAGTGTAATAAAGCATTGCATGCATATCATCGCATTTGCGTAGTGGAATAGAGCAGTAGAGGCGGGAGAAATTGGGCCTTGTGTAAACGCATTTCATGCAATTCTACATCATTTTACATGACTGCAGACTTTGGCAGAATCTTTTTAAGTACCGCAAAAATGATCGAAATGACAGTCTACTTTGACACTGAAATCATTAAAAACGTCTTGAATCCATCAATAGCATAGGCCTAGGTGTGTGGAGACACACATATTGTACAATATGAAGAAATGAGTCTTAAAAAAGCTTTCCAGTTTCACTGACTTACCCAATGAGAAATAATGCACAGCTCACTAGTCGCAATGGCTGATGCTGTCATGCCAAAAGCCTATCTCTAACCTGTAAACAATGGTCACTTGATCGCCTTTTTGGAAGTTGCTCAACTATTTTGGTTTCCTACAGCAGACAGATTAGTCTTCTCTTTTCAGCAGGAGCCATTTGCTATCCAATCTGTGTTTTCCTGCGACTATTTTAAATATTGCGAAAGGCCTGTTGTCTGCATGCTGTTTACTGGCAGATTTGCAGCACATTCCTGGCTGTAGCCTATACCTTGTTACTGGGCTACAATCCACAGCTAGGCCATTAAAATATATATATAGTGATCCTCTGTGGCTAAATTATAGGCCTACTATGATTTTATAAGGAAATAAGCAAACCAGATTGAATATTTCTGATTTAAATCAAGTGTTACTCAAATGTTATGCTGCTGTGGTGTGGCAGTACTGGTGACCTGCATCACAAGCCGTGCATGTTTGGATACCGAGGGCACGCAATCTCAGTACAGGGCAGACTAGGAAAATCACACATGCGCACTTACGCACACACACACACACACACACACAGAATAAACAAGTGGTACCAGACGCCTCCAGCATTTGCAGTGGAATGAACAGTGTCTGTCCCTTAGCTCCTCAGGGGTAATGGGAATAGCAGCAGACATTCATAAGCTTCACGTTAACCTTCCAACAGAACTCAATATCACAGAAACAGTAAAATTCAACCATCTGGAGAGAGACAGCTAGCATAGTGTTACTAACAGGAAATGAGATCAGCAGTGGCCAAGCAGTAACACATGTCAGTAGGACACACGGTGTCCCAATACTCCACAGTGGCTTCCTCTCACTGGCTTGAACCAGTCCCGCTAGTGTCAGATCAAACTGGGTGAAGAAAAGGAAAGAAGGAAAGTAGAGGAGGCCACTGTAGTGTATTAAGATTTAGCCATTGCCTCATTTTCAGTTTTGGCTTGAAAGCATTCTAAACATGTGAGATGGGAGATGGTGCTAGTAGGGGTTCCATTCTTAATCTCCAAATATTTTGGTGTGCTGCAAGTCCTGTATAACCGGTTTCTAAGCTGCTGATGGACTGACTGGAGCAGACAGATTGACTGAAAGTCTCACTATCATTAGAATCAGTCTGACTACATGATATGAAACTTAACCTTAATGACTAGCTGATATGTATTATGTACTGAATGGAGTTCTCCTTTAGTTTGATTAGGTGTCTGAGACACAGGCAGCATCTCAAATGACACCCTATTCCCTAAATAAGATATCATTTGGGATGCAAACCCAACCCTTACGTAACACCAACGTAATGCTTCCTGTGTCACCCTTGCCCCTGGCTCACAGAGTAGGATGAAGTGGTCCCTAGTAGACACTGATCTTAGGTCAGTTTTGTGTTTTCCATCCTAACGGTAAAGGTTAGCATTGGGAGAGGGTGAGCTGATCCTAGATCTGTGGTTATGGGCAGATGGTGCCCTCTAGCTGGTGTGGAGGACTTTGTGCAGGAGAATGGGAGGAAGAGAAGGGGAAGGATTGAGAGATTCTTCCTCATCCTGGCGAAACACTAGCGATACCGCAAGATCACTGGAACTGAGAGTAAGAGAGAGAGAGAGAGAGAGAGAGAGAGAGAGAGAGAGAGAGAAAGAGAGGGAAAGAGAGAGAGAGAGAGAGAGAGGGAAAGAGAGAGAGAGAGAGAAAGAGAGGGAGAGGGAAAGAGAGAGAGAGAGAGAGAGAGAGAGAGAGAGAGAGAGAGAGAAAGAGAGGGAGAGGGAAAGAGAGAGAGAGAGAGAAAGAGAGGGAGAGGGAAAGAGAGAGAGAGAGATGTACGTTTAGTGCTATGAGTTGAATCAGTGTGGTTATATTCTTGACCAATACAATAACGTGTTGTTCAGGCTTATACTCACTGATGATGATAAGTAGCAGAACGACCACCACCAGAGCTATGATGGCCTTCATCTGTGGAAGACAGATACAAGCATTACACAAGCAATACATGGATACAGACACGCACGCACGCACGCACGCACGCACGCACGCACGCACGCACGCACGCACACACACACGTTGACTCACCTTCATGTCTCTCCACCACATCCTCCTGTGCAGCTGCTTGGCTCGGCTGCTGAAGGCTGACGCGTTGTCTGATAGGCTCTCTGGAAGGTCATATGACCACAGGACACACACACGTGCAGGGAGATAAGATGAGAAGAGAGAGGGGATGTGGGGGACAGACAAGGAAGAGGGGGACAGGGAGACACAGAAGGAAACGTGTAAACAACATGTGATAGGAGCTGTCTGTGTGTTGTATTCTCTGTTTCTATGACTTAACGGCGGTTTATACTTGGTCTAACGACATGTCTGTAGACAAATAGAATGCGACAAGTATTGCTGGTCAAAAGGACATTTAATTTATACTCCGGTGGAAAGTCTGTAGACTGTTGGTTTCTTTGTTGCACAGACAAAAAAGTAAATGTCTCTGCAACTGTCGCAATATCCATTGTCGTGGTTACTGGGCTGCTACAGCAACAAGACCAAATCCATCTGTGACAAGACGGTGCAGGAGTTCTCAGAATGACCTACTTTTATTTCATCACACTAAGCTATTTTGAGTAAGCTCGCCAGCATTACCTTGTAAATAATGTTGTTGTGGTGAGTTTATTTTCCTGTAACAATGAATAAAAAGTAGCTAAGGCTAAGACGTTGTCAGCTAAACTCTGGTCATTATTTGAACAAGCTAGCAACTAACCAAAACATTGTTTAGGAAGTTGCTTTCAGTTGCCCGACTTGCTAGGTTGACATCTACTACATTCATTTTGAAACAGTTGCTTTGATTGGTAATCAGATAGAGAAAATATGCTATTTTGAACACAGGGTGATGTCACATGACAATAGAATGTTCATGAGGTCACTGCGACAACTGTATACAGACATTTTGATAGACCAACTGTAAACCAGCCTTTATAACTACCAATATTAATACCTAAGAGCAAACCAATCTTTGTAGGGGCTCTGTATAGACCTCCAGACCAGAGTGACTTTTATGAGATCCTTGAAAATGTGTGTACTGCCTACTGTGACTTTCTAAACTCTGAAGTGATTCTACTGGGTGATGCAAATACTGATGTACTGAAAACGAGCTGCCCCCTGTATAAGGCCTTGTCTAACTTTTGCAAAACTTTGTTTGGCTCAGTTGATAAATGAGCCCACAAGAATCTTTGACACCAGTCATACTGCCATTGATCTCATTATGGTATCAGATAATCACAAGATATCCCAAAGTGGTGTAATTGCATATGGAATGAGTGACTATTTCTTAATACACTGCACTAGGAAAATTAACAAAAACTATGACAAAGGCTGGTTGACGAAGCGAAACAGTCCTTCTATAAGAGCAAGATCCATAAAAAAACGACCCAAGGGAGCTCTGGAAGACTTGAACTGGACCTAGGCACTAGCAACAAGCAACAAGCGAAAAACAAAGTCAAACAGCATTGGACTAAACATCAATGTTACTGTAACCTTTGACAGAGCAAGAGTTGCTGATAATTTCAACCTCGTTGACCAACTCTGAGTGCTCTGGCAACTTTGGAAAGCATCATATTGAAATCTATTATTCAGCCAAGGGCATCTCTGAAGGACAGTTTGCATTTTCCCAGGTTTCAACTTCAGATGTTACAAAGATGCTTAAAGAGCTAAACAAACAAACAAACAGAAAGCCACAGTACTGGATAACATCCCAGCTAGATTCCTGAGCGATGCTGCTGATCGTATCCGACCTTACGTAAAAAATATCATCAATGTTTCCATTCAACATGGAAAAGGTACTACGAGAGTTGAAACATGCAAAAGTTGTTCCTTTGTACAAAAAAGGAAGCGAAGTTGAACAAGGGAACTACAAACCAGTGTCAATCTTGACCGTGTTGTCAAAGGTTTTAGAAAAAGCACTCCATGAACAGATCATAATGTACATCGATGACCAAGACATTTCATAATGACCTTCAGTCCGGTTGAAGACAATCCTATTCTACCGACACTTGTTTACGATACTTTATCAAGCAAGAAATTGACACGGGCAACTTCTGTGGGATGGTCATGCTTGAACTACAAAAAACATTTGGTACTGTGAAGCATGATATGTTGTTGTACAAACTGAAAGCAATTGGTTTTTGCACCATCTTCTTATTATGGGTAAAGTCATACCTAACAGATAGGGTCCAAAGAGTGGATATGGGCGGGACACTGTCTGATGCTAAGGAGATTAAATATGGTGTCCCCCAGGGGACTATTTTGGGGGCTTTTTTGCTCTACATCAAAGACATGGATTCTGCCGGTTCGTGCTCTCTGTTCCTGTATGCGCATGATTCTGCCCTCCTGGTTTCACATAGGAATAAGAAGACCGATGAAAAGACCCTAAGCAGCGAACTGACTAAAGTCAGTAAGTGGTTATCCGACAACAAACTCTCTGCATTTAGGCAAGACAGAATTTATCCTGTTTGGTTCCAAACACAAAGTGAGAAGGAAAAATGCTCTGTTACATACTTGTTATGTGAACTAGACCAACACATGACAGATAAACTCAGGAGCCAGTGTTGCCAATATCAGACGTGGAAATAGTTATTTCCTTAACATTGGTGCTGAGGAATGGAATGGTGTACCAAACCATATAAAATCCATCCCTACACTGAGGAGATTTGAGAGAAACCTTAAGAAATGGTTTATGGGCAAAATGCTTTAACACTGCACAGGCTTAAAGAACTGTTTTCATTTCAATGAATGTTACATGCTAATATATTGTATTCCTTTTACGGTTTCGTCCCTACTGATGAGTTGTATTTGAGATGTATTTTGTTTTCATGTTATAATCTTGAGTATATTTTGTTTTCATGGATTTTCAGGAACACCACAATGGAAATGATTTAATGGCATTGTACTGTAACCATACAAATAAACTCAAACCTCACTCAGATTCAAAACAAACTTTGGTATGACAGGGGCAACCTAATCTCTCTTTCTATTTGGAGTCAGACAGTTGTTTGACATTCTGTGTGTTGGCAGGGACATGAAAGCTGCTAAGCGGAGCGTGCAGAGATCTCCTGTTCTCGTGGCGAACCACTCTCCTCTAATGCAAGAAAGGCATTTCACTGTACTTGTGCACGTGACAATAAAAACTTGATGTCATGTGACGGACAAATCTGGGTTTGGCGAATGCCAGGAGAAACCTACCAACCCCAATGCATAGTGCAAACTGTAAAGTTTGGTGGAGGAGGAATAATGGTCTGGGGCTGTTTTTCATGGTTTGGTTAGGCCCCTTAGTTAAAGTGAAGGGAAATCTTAATGCAACAGTGAAATTCTAGACGATTCTGTGCTTCCAACTTTGTGGCAACAGTTTGGGGAAGGCCCTTTCCTATTTCAGCATGACAATTCCCCCATGCACAAAGCAAGGTCCATACAGAAAATGTTTTTTTCCCCCGAGATCGTTGTGGATGAACTTGACTGGCCTGCACAGAGCCCTGACCTCAACGAACACCTTTGGGATGAGTTGGAACGCCGACTGCGAGTCAAGCCTAATCACACAACATCAATGCCCGACCTCTTGTGGCTGAATGGAAGCAAGTCCCTGGAGCAATGTTCCAACATCTAGTGGAAAGGCTGTTATAATAATCAAATGAAATTGTATGTCACATGCGCCGAATACAACCGTGAAAAGCTTACTTACAAGCCCTTAACCAACAATGCAGTTAAGAAAAATAAGATTAAAGGAAATATTTACTAAATAAACTAAAGTTTTAAAAAATTAACAATAACGTGGCTATATACAGGGGGTACCGGTTCCGAGTCAATGTGCGGGGGGTATAGGTTACAGGACCTCCTCCCTATAGGCCATCTCATTGTTGTCAGAGATCAGGCCAACCACCGTTGTGCCGTCGGCAAACTTAATGATTGTGTTTGAGTCGTGCTTGGCCACACAGTTGTAGGTGAACAGGGAGTACAGGAGGGGACAAAGCACTCACCCCTGAGGGGCCCCCGTGTTGAGGATCAGCGTGGCAGATGTGTTATTGCCTACCCTTATCACCTGAGGTCAGGAATTCCAGGATCCAGTTGCAGAGGGAGGTGTTTAGTCCCAGGGTCCTTAGCTTAGTGACAAGCTTTGAGGGCAGTATGGGGTTGAACGCTGAGCTGTAGTCAATGAACAGCATTCTCACATAGGTGTTCCTTTTGTCCAGGTGGGGAAGGGCACTGTGGAGTGCAATAGAGATTGCATCATCTGTGGATCTGTTGGGGTGGTATGCGAAATGGAGTGGGTATAGGGTTTCTGGGATGATGGTGTTGATGTGAGCCATGACCAGCCTTTCAAAGCATTTCATGGCTACAGACATGAGTGCTACGGGTAGTCATTTAGGCATGTTACCTTGGCGTTCTTGGGCATAAGTTTGTCTGCTTGAAACATGTAGGTATTACAGACTCTGTGATGGAGAGGTTGAAAATGTCAGTGAAGACACTTGCCAGTTTGTCAACGCATGCTCTGAGTACAGGTCCTGGTAATCCGTCTGGCCCTGCGGCCTTGTGACCTGTTTAACCCGTGTCGTCTTAAGGGTCAAAAATAATATGTTTAACAGCGGAGAAAACCCCCTAAATGATATTTTTTCAACTTGAAATTGTATGACTTTTCCTAGTGACTCTACCATTAGAAAAAGTGAAACATCGCCTTCGTTCATATTTCCATGAAAGCTGTACACCACCAGGGTAAAGATTATCTTAAGAGTCATTTTTGACACGGCAGTTATAAAATCATTAACAAAACAAACAAACCACACAAACAAACACACACAGATTATATGTCCTACTGATTGAACAGACAAAATAAACATTTCAGACAAAATAAACATTTCTTGAAAGCATTGTTTACTAATGGGCAATGCAGTCAGAGGCTATAAAGGTGCTGCACTATAGTTCTCTCTTTGCTGAAGCCATGCGTGCATGTTTCAGTGCCCAACAGGTCTGACTTTTTCAGATGTCCAGGAGGAACAAGAGCACAATGATTTAGAAGAGGAGGAGGTATCTGAAGAAGAAGATGGGGAAGAATACAACTCAGAGCACGATGCATCATCTTCAGATGAAGAAATCCCCCAAGCTGAAAGAGACATTTTTGTCAAAGAACAGAAAATAACATGGTCCTTCTCACCATATGACAACCAGGGCAGGATGGCAGCACAACATGTCATAAGAATGACCCCAGGGCCCACAAGACATGCAGTTGCCCAGGACATCGCCTCAACATTCTACATGTTCATCACACCAGTCATCGAAAAAAATAATCCTGGAGATGACTGATTTGGAGGGTTTCCGTAAATATGGAGACAACGGGAAAAGGATGGATGAGATTGACCTGCGTGCCTACATAGGGCTGCTAATCTTAGCGGGTGTGTATAGGTCCCGAGGCGAGGCTACATGTAGTCTCTGGGATGCAGAGAGTGGAAGGGCGGTTTTCCATGCCACGGTGCCACTGAAAGTTTTTCTCAAAAATGCTACGATTTGATAACCTTGAGTCAAGACCTGCAAGACGTGCAAGAGACAAACTGGCGGCCATAAGAGAGGTCTGGGAGAAGTGGGTGGAGCGTCTGCCATACCTCTACAACCCTGGGCCTGAAGTAACAGTGGATGAGCAACTGGTTCCATTCAGAGGTACATTTTTATTTCCATATCTGTAATGTAAGTGATTTTCACTTTTAGTTTTATTATGTATTGCTGTAATATCATTGATTTATGTGATTGTTTTCTGTGACACTGATACTAATTACTGATCGTAATCTCTTTTGTCAAAAGGTCGCTGTGCTTTCCGGCAGTATATGCCCAACAAGCCAGCTAAGTATGGCATCAAGATATGGGTGGCCTGTGACGCACAATCCAGCTACGCTTGGAAGATGCAAGTCTACACAGGGAAGCTGAGCAGTGGAGGCCCAGGGGAAGAACCAGGGGATGCGGGTTGTGCTTGATGTGACAAATGGACTGAGGGAGCACAATGTCACATGTGACAATTTCTTTACCTCTTATGAACTCAGCCAGCAGCTCCTGAAGAGGAAGATCACCATGGTTGGCACAGTTAGAAATAACAAGACAACCTGGACAAGGTGATTGGAACTTACAGCTGCAGGAGGATGACTGCCCGCTGACCCCTGGTCATCTTCCATAATGTCATTGATGTGTCCTCAAACAATGCCTTTGTGATATGGAACAAGATCAACCCTACCTGGATGCCTAATAAGCGGAAAAAGAGGAGGGTGTTCCTGGAGCAGCTGGGAAAGGCACTTGTAACCCCACACATTCAAAGAAGTGAGCGCCTCCCCAGCACAGCACCCTCTGCAGTGCTTGTGAAAGCTGGTCAAGGGGCTGAATCTTGTCTTAATCCACCTGAGGCTGCAGCAGGGGCAGGCAAGAGGAGGAGATTCCAATTCTGCCCCCCAAAGAAGGACTGTAAAACAAATACTATGTGCTGCACATGTAGAAATTGATCTGCAAAGTCCATGCACACACACTTGCATACTGTCCTACATATACTAATTAGAGTTGATTGATTTATGTTCTTCACGCTTTTGTTTTGTATTTATTATTTTATTCTTATTTATTGTTGTTGTTTATACACCTTGTGGGTGGGGGCAATGGTTCAAAACAATTGGGAGAAGACTAGTATAATGTAGTTGAATTCCTCATTGTACCGTATATAAGAATATATCACTATGTTGCAAAAAAGTACAAGACTTGTTTCCTTTCAATAAAATGCATTCAAAACTACGTTCTGCACATTTCTGCTACTTTCTTAGGCTATACAAGTGATATCTCTTGCTAAAAAAAATATTTACACCTATACAGTACCTTTAGCAATAGTAATAATAATAATAAACCTATACTTTAGTAAATAAAACAATTATGACAGGTGTGGTGTCCACTGATTAAATGCAGTCTTTCTGCATTGTGAAGAGGGAATACGCAGATATTCACAAAGTTTGTGATGAATGACAGGTTGTTTCTTCATGCAAAATAGATTTGGTGTTTAAAATTCAATTAAGCTGATTTATTTGAGGGGTTTGGTGAATGCGGGTCATTTTTTACCCTTAGGACAAGTGGAGTATACAGAATGTTAATACTACACAAGGGTTAAGGTCTTACTTACATCGGCTACGGAGAGCGTGATCACACAGTTGTCCTGGAACAACTGGTGCCCTCATGTATGCTTCAATGTTGCTTGCCTCGAAGCGCGCATAGAAGTCATTTTGCTTGTCTGGTAGGCTCGTGTTACTGGGCAGCTCACGGCTGGGCTTCCTTTTGTAGTCTGTGATAGTTTGCAAGCCCTGCCACATCCGATGAGCGTCAGAAGCGGTGTAGTAGGATTCAATCTTAGTCCTGTATTAACGCTTTGCCTGATTGATGGTTCGTCGGAGGGGATAGCAGGATTTCTTATAAGCGTCCGGGTTAGTGTCCCGCTCCTTGAAATTGTCAGCTCTACTGTTTAGCTCAGTGCGGATGTTGCCTGTAATCCATGGCTTCTGGTTGGGGTATGTACGTACGGTCACTGTGGGGACGCGTCATCAGTGCACTTATTGATGAAGCTGGTGAATGATGTAGTATACTCCTCAATGCCATCGGATGAGTCCCGGAACATATTCCAGTCTGTGCTAGCAAAACAATCCTGTAGTTTAGCATCTGTGTAATCTGACCACTACCGCTTTAGTTTTTGCATGTAAGCCGGAATCAGAAAGATAGAATTATGGTTAGATTTGCCAAATGGAGGGCGAGGGAGAGCTTTGTACGCATCTCTGTGTTTGGAGTAGAGATGGTCTAGAGTTTTTTTTCTCCTCTTGTTGCATGTGACATGCCGGTAGAAGTGAGGTAAAACAGATTGAAGTTTTCCTGCTCAGTATTGTTCCGTTCCTCCAAACATCAAAATGTCAAAGTTTCTCCAAACATCAAATTTAGAAGGTTAAGGATTAAGGTTTGGGATAGGATTAAAACCCCCCAAAAAAGACTAGAGTCCATCACTGGGATCGAACGCACAACCTTCTGATCCGGAGTCTTCAACACTAACAAAACCCAAGCCTACTTGACGCTAATAGCGCTCACTGTTGCTCCTAGTGGCTGGTTTTGAAGGCATTTCCCAACGTCCTGGAAATTAGCAATCTGCCAGGGCACATCCTCTAACACCTCCTTAATGCCCCAGCTGAAAAACATTCTTACTAAAGACAGCTCTAATAATAATCACTATTACTACAGTACAGACTAGACTCCATTTACTTCCTTTATAGTTGCCACACCTGCCCGTCTAAACCCTGCATCTGGTGTGTGTTCTGCATGCCATCGCCACATTTGACTCTGATCCATGATAACCAGAGAAGAGCAGTCAGGAGTGAGAGTTAGCCTTGTCTTATTCCCATTCCGGAGTGACTGAGTAGAATTCCCAGCGGGATATGAGCGCCTGTAGAGGGTGACTAATGGCCCAGTCAGAATTCCAGGTCATGGAATTTCAGGAATGGTTTCTTCCTTGTACAAACTTCCGGCTGGGGACACTGAGGAATTTCCCTTTCCCTTCCTATCAGACCTGTTTATGTAAGATAGGAGTCTAGAGTGTTTTTATAATAGTCTCTAGAGATGGCGGTGTGTCAGAGTAAGTAAGTAGCCTATGTCCTGTTTCTGTAGCGTGAGGAAATTTGATGTACAAGTACACCGCCGGAATGCAAGTCTATTTATTGCAGGGCTTTAACACCAATCTATCTCCTAATGCTGAATGCCAAGCAGAGATGCATTGGGTCCCATTTCTACTCCCCAATAATTTTTTTAACCTTTATTTAACTAGGCAAGTCAGTTAAGAACAAATTCTTATTTACAATGACGTACTAGGAACAGCCAAACCTTCCAATCTCAGGGCGGACACTAACCACAAGGCCCCTTAGTTCTGCAGATATTAATATATAGATCTGAAAATGACTTGAGTCTCACCTGACTTGTCCTGCAGGTCCTCCAGTCGCTCTCCCCTGTCGATCACCTTGGAGATGTTCTCCTGCATCACATCGATGACCTCATCAACCTGCGACTGAACTCTGAGGGAGGGGAGAGAAAGAAAAAAAACAAGTGAATGTCAACACACAAACAGAATGTGAACTCTGTTGAAGGTGGGGCAGTTCGTTGGCTGGTACTGCTGTTCTTACTGATACATTCACAAGCCCACACACAGAGCTTGTTTCAACTTAGTGCACACACACCCTATTCTCTGGACTGATACATGGTATCCAGCAGAGCAGGCAAGGACTAGTCTGATTTTTTGTTTGTCCTGAGTGTCCTGCCCTGGTAATCTCTCCATCACACCTGGCTGTAGTTCTAGCGTCCTCACCTGGCTGCCAACACTTTTCTCCCACACACACACCTGGTACTGGACCACACCCCTCACCTGGGCCCAACTGAGCCTGGCATGGCATGTCCTGACACAAACCTCACACAGACAACTGGCACAGACAGGATGAGAAAGAAGAGAGGGAGGAGAGAGGGAGTGGGGGAGAAAGAGGGTATGTGTTGCTGTGCAGAGGAATGCAGTCACGTATTCTTCTCTGCCAGCGATTGGAACCAAGTGGCTCTGAAAACACATCTACTCTAATAAAAACCTCTCTCGGCTCTCTTTTGGAAAAGTGAAAATCAAAAACCAGGTGGATGATTATTCAAGATCCTTACATCACATATTAAACTATGTTACATAATACCAAGACAGTCTGTGGGCTGGGCTCGTTCTGAACTCTGCCACTGCTGGGGTGTATGGGGAGCACACACACGCACACACTCCATTGCCATATTACAAGAATTTGATGTACAATGTGTTATATGATTTCATTGGGTAGAGTGACACGTTTCCGCTCAAGGAAATGTACTGTGTTTAAATAAACTCAGCAAAAAAATAAATGTCCTCTCACTGTCAACATGTGTAAATATTTGTATGAACTTAACAAGATTCAACAACTGAGACATAAACTGAACAAGTTCCACAGACATGTGACTAACAGAAATTGAATAATGTGTCCCTGAACAAAGGAGGAGTCAAAATCAAAAGTAACAGTCAGTATCTGGTGTGACCAACAGCTGCATTAAGTACTGCAGTGCATCTCCTCCTCATGGACTGCACCAGATTTGCCAGTTCTTGCTGTGAGATGTTACCCCACTCTTCCACAAAGGCACCTGCAAGTTCCCGGACATTTCTGGGGGGAATGGCCCTAGCCCTCACCCTCCGATCCAACAGGTCCCAGATGTGCTCAATGGGATTGAGATCCGGGCTCTTCGCTGGCCATGGCAAAACACTGACATCCCTGTCTTGCAGGAAATCACACACAGAACGAGCAGTATGGCTGGTGGCATTGTCATGCTGGAGGGTCATGTCAGGATGAGCCTACAGGAAGGTTACGACATGAGGGAGGAGGATGTCTTCCCTGTAACGCACAGCGTTGAGATTGCCTGCAATGACAACAAGCTCAGTACGATGATGCTGTGACACACCGCCCCAGACCACGACGGACCCTCCACCTCCAAATCGATCACGCTCCAGAGTACAGGCCTCGGTATAACGCTCATTCCTTTGACGATAAACGCGAATCCGACCATCACCCCTGGTGAGACAAAACCGTGACTCGTCAGTGAAGAGCACTTTTTGCCAGTCCTGTCTGGTCCAGCGACGGTGGGTTTGTGCCCATAGGCGACATTGTTGCCGGTGATGTCTGGTGAGGACCTGCCTTACAACAGGCCTACAAGCCCTCAGTCCAGCCTATTGCGGACAGTCTGAGCACTGATGGAGGGATTGTGCGTTCCTGGTGTAACTCGAGCAGTTGTTGTTGCCATCCTGTATCTGTCCTGCAGGTGTGATGTTCGGATGTTCCGATCCTGTGCAGGTGTTGTTACACGTGGTCTGTCACTGCAAAGACGATCAGCTGTCCGTCCTGTCTCCCTGTAGCGCCGTCTTAGCCGTCTCACAGTACGGACATTGCAATTTATTGCCCTGGCCACATCTGCAGTCCTCATGCCTCCTTGCAGCATGCCTAAGGCACGTTCACGCAGATGAGCCGGGACCCTGGTCATTTTTCTTTTGGTGTTTTTCAGAGTCAGTAGAAAGGCCTCTTTAGTGTCCTACGTTTTCATAACTTTGACCTTAATTGCCTACCGTCTGTAAGCTGTTAGTGTCTTAACTTCTTGAGAATACAGGGGGTGCTATTTTCCCATTAGCATAATTTGCTCTACAGATTAAACTGCCTCTTATTCAATTATTGCTCTTACTATATGCATATAAATAATACCATTGGAAAGAAAACAATCTCTAGTTTCTAAAACCGTTTCAATTTTGTCTCTGAGTGATACAGAAGTCATTTGACAGCACTTTCCATGACCAAGAAGAAAAAAGCAAGATGTGTATGCCAGCTTCAACGCTCTGCCTATATATGGTCGTGCCCCCTATGACCCGAAACACACCTCATTGGCCTTCCTCTGGGTGTCAAGAGGACGTCAGAGGAAAAATATCTTGTTTATCTGGGACTGACGTGAAATGAGAGCTAATTCTTTGGCGTGACCGACAACTTCCGGTTCTCTAAATCGTGCGACTTGTAGCTGCGATTGTCTTCTGTTGTGCGGCCATTATGGATGAAAACTATCTCCGTCTCGAAGTTTGTTTGATACATGTGACCAGATCATCGTAATGTATGTTTTTTCAATATAGTTTAATCAGATTATTTGAATTTTTTCGGGAGTTTTGTGGTGTTCCGTTGTCTGATTTTATTTACGTTTGAGAGATCCGTGCCACTCGACCAGTACCTGTGCTAAATGGAGTGGGAAAGGAACAATTCTGAACGGAACCAACGACTCATCTTGACAAAGGACACTTTGATCAACATTCTGATGAAAGATCAGCCATAGTAAGACCCAATTTACGATGTTATATCATATCTGTTGTGCATGTGAACTGGCCGTGGGCGCCTAGCCGAATCTGCCTGGTATAGCTATGCTAATTTAGCGCTACATTTTGTTTTCGTTATAAAACATTTAATAAATCTGAAATATTGTTTGGATTCACCAGATGTTGGGCTTTCAATATCTGTACGCTGTGTATTTTTCTGAAATGTTTTAAGATGAGTAATTCGTTATATGACGTTGGTCTCTGTAATTGTTCTGGCTGGGTCAGCACTATTTCAGATTGCAGCTGCAATGTAGAACTGTGATTTATACCTGAAAAATGCACATTTTTCCCAAAAAAAACTATGCTATACCATAAATACAGTGGGGAGAACAAGTATTTGATACACTGCCGATTTTGCAGGTTTTCCTACTTACAAAGCATGTAGAGGTCTGTCATTTTTATCATAGGTACACTTCAACTGTGAGAGACGGAATCTAAAACAAAAATCCAGAAAATCACATTGTATGATTTTTAAGTAATTAATTTGCATTTTATTGCATGACATAAGTATTTGATCACCTACCAACCAGTAAGAATTCCGGCTCTCACAGACCTGTTAGTTTTTCTTTAAGAAGCCCTCCTGTTCTCCACTCATTACCTGTATTAACTGCACCTGTTTGAACTCGTTACCTGTATAAAAGACACCTGTCCACACACTCAATCAAACAGACTCCAACCTCTCCACAATGGCCAAGACCAGAGAGCTGTGTAAGGACATCAGGGATAAATTGTAGACCTGTACAAGGCTGGGATGGGCTACAGGACAATAGGCAAGCAGCTTGGTGAGAAGGCAACAACTGTTGGCGCAATTATTAGAAAATGGAAGAAGTTCAAGATGACGGTCAATCACCCTCGGTCTGGGGCTCCATGCAAGATCTCACCTCGTGGGGCATCAATGATCATGAGGAAGGTGAGGGATCAGCCCAGAACTACACTGCAGGACCTGGTCAATGACCTGAAGAGAGCTGGGACCACAGTCTCAAAGAAAACCATTAGTAACACACTACGCCGTCACGGATTAAAATCCTGCAGCGCACGCAAGGTCCCCCTGCTCAAGCCAGCGCATGTCCAGGCCCGTCTGAAGTTTGCCAATGACCATCTGGATGATCCAGAGGAGGAATGGGAGAAGGTCATGTGGTCTGATGAGACAAAAATATAGCTTTTTGGTCTAAACTCCACTCGCCGTGTTTGGAGGAAGAAGAAGGATGAGGACAACCAAGAACACCATCCCAACCGTGAAGCATGGAGGTGGAAACATCATTCTTTGGGGATGCTTTTCTGCAAAGGGGACAGGGCGACTTCACCGTATTGAGGGGAGGATGGATGGGGCCATGTATCGCGAGATCTTGGCCAACAACCTCCTTCCCTCAGTAAGAGCATTGAAGATGGGTCGTGGCTGGGTCTTCCAGCATGACAACAACCCGAAACACACAGCCAGGGCAACTAAGGAGTGGCTCCGTAAGAAGCATCTCAAGGTCCTGGAGTGGCCTAGCCAGTCTCCAGACCTGAACCCAATAGAAAATCTTTGGAGGGAGCTGAAAGTCCGTATTGCCCAGCGACAGCCCCGAAACCTGAAGGATCTGGAGAAGGTCTGTATGGAGGAGTGGGCCAAAATCCCTGCTGCAGTGTGTGCAAACCTGGTCAAGAACTACAGGAAACGTATGATCTCTGTAATTGCAAACAAAGGTTTCTGTACCAAATATTAAGGTCTGCTTTTCTGATGTATCAAATACTTATGTCATGCAATAAAATGCAAATTAATTACTTAAAAATCATAATGTGATTTTTCTGGATTTTTGTTTTAGATTCCGTCTCTCACAGTTGAAGTGTACCTATGATAAAAATTACAGACCTCCACATGCTTTGTAAGTAGGAAAACCTGCAAAATCGGCAGTGTATCAAATACTTGTTCTCCCCACTGTATATATATATATATATATTCTAGCCTCTCTCTTTTAGGTAATAGATTCTAGTGAATATTAGCCTTATATTTTAACTAATTAATGATGGGTTATGCATAATAAGCTTTTAACTTACAGCCTTTGTCTCTTGCGCAATACGCAAGTACCTGTGCTCCGCTGGCCTCTCGTTAAAAAAACGCTCCTTAGCTCTTGGAGTCCCATGCAAGAAAAGCTAGACTAGAATAGCTTGCTGGACATATACAGTGGGGAGAACAAGTATTTGATACACTGACGATTTTGCAGGTTTTCCTACTTACAAAGCATGTAGAGGTCTGTAATTCAACTGTGAGAGACGGAATCTAAAACAAAAATCCAGAAAAATCACATTATGATTTTTAAGTAATTAATTTGCATTTTATTGCATGACATAAGTATTTGATACATCAGAAAAGCAGAACTTAATATTTGGTACAGAAACCTTTGTTTGCAATTACAGAGATCATACGTTTCCTGTAGTTCTTGACCAGGTTTGCACACACTGCAGCAGGGATTTTGGCCCACTCCTCCATACAGACCTTCAGGTTTCGGGGCTGTCGCTGGGCAATACGGACTTTCAGCTCCCTCCAAAGATTTTCTATTGGGTTCAGGTCTGGAGACTGGCTAGGCCACTCCAGGACCTTGAGATGCTTCTTACGGAGCCACTCCTTAGTTGCCCTGGCTGTTTGTTTCAGGTCGTTGTCATGCTGGAAGACCCAGTCACGACCGATCTTCAATGCTCTTACTGAGGGAAGGAGGTTGTTGGCCAAGATCTCGCGATACATGGCCCCATCCATCCTCCCCTCAATACGGTGCAGTAGTCCTGTCCCCTTTGCAGAAAAGCATCCCCAAAGAATGATGTTTCCACCTCCATGATTCACGGTTGGGATGGTGTTCTTGGGGTTGTACTCATCCTTCTTCTTCCTCCAAACACAGCGAGTGGAGTTTAGACCAAAAAGCTCTATTTTTGTCTCCTCAGACCACATGACCTTCTCCCATTCCTCCTCTGGATCATCCAGATGGTCATTGGCAAACTTCAGACGGGCCTGGACATGCGCTGGCTTGAGCAGGGGGACCTTGCGTGCGCTGCAGGATTTTAATCCATGACGGTATAGTGTGTTACTAATGGTTTTCTTTGAGACTGTGGTCCCAGCTCTCTTCAGGTCATTGACCAGGTCCTGCCGTGTAGTTCTGGGCTGATCCCTCACCTTCCTCATGATCATTGATGCCCCACGAGGTGAGATCTTGCATGGAGCCCCAGACCGAGGGTGATTGACCGTCATTTTGAACTTCTTCCATTTTCTAATAATTGCGCCAACAGTTGTTGCCTTCTCACCAAGCTGCTTGCCTATTGTCCTGTAGCCCATCCCAGCCTTGTGCAGGTCGACAATTTTATCCCTGATGTCCTTACACAGCTCTCTGGTCTTTGGCCATTGTAGAGAGGTTGGAGTCTGTTTGATTGAGTGTGTGGACAGGTGTCTTTTATACAGGTAACGAGTTCAAACAGGTGCAGTTAATACAGGTAATGAGTGGAGAACAGGAGGGCTTCTTAAAGAAAAACTAACAGGTCTGTGAGAGCCGGAATTCTTACTGATTGGTAGGTTTTCAAATACTTGTCATGCAATAAAATGCAAATTAATTACTTAAAAATCATAATGTGATTTTCTGGATTTTTGTTTTAGATTCCGTCTCTCACAGTTGAAGTGTACCTATGATAAAAATTACAGACCTCTACATGCTTTGTAAGTAGGAAAACCTGCAAAATCGGCAGTGTGTCAAATACTTGTTCTAAAAAAGTATTTAGTCAGCCACCAATTGTGCAAGTTCTCCCACTTAAAAAGATGAGAGGCCTGTAATGTCATCATAGGTACACTTCAACTATGACAGACAAAATTAGGAAAAAAAATCCTGAAAATCACATTGTAGGATTTTTAATGAATTTATTTGCAAATTATGGTGGAAAATAAGTATTTGGTCAATAACAAAAGTTTCTCAATACTTTGTTATATACCCTTTGTTGACAATGACAGAGGTCAAACGTTTTCTGTAAGTCTTCACAAGGTTTTCACACACTGTTGCTGGTATTTTGGCCCATTCCTCCATGCAGATCTCCTCTAGAGCAGTGGTGTTTTGGGGCTGTTGCTGGGCAACACGGACTTTCAACTCCCTCCAAAGATTTTCTATGGGGTTGAGATCTGGAGACTGGCTAGGCCACTCCAGGACCTTGAAATGCTTCTTACGAAGCCACTCCTTCGTTGCCCGGGCGGTGTGTTTGGGATCATTGTCATGCTGAAAGACCCAGCCACGTTTCATCTTCAATGCCCTTGCTGATGGTAGGCTTTGTTACTTTGGTCCCAGCTCTCTGCAGGTCATTCACTAGGTTCCCCCGTGTGGTTCTGGGATTTTTGCTCACCGTTCTTGTGATCCTTTTGACCCCACGGGGTGAGATTTTGCGTGGAGCCCCAGATCGAGGGAGATTATCAGTGGTCTTGTATGTCTTCCATTTCCTAATAATTGCTCCCACAGTTGATTTCTTCAAACCAAGCTGCTTACCTATTGCAGATTCAGTCTTCCCAGCCTGGTGCAGGTCTACAATTTTGTTTCTGGTGTCCTTTGACAGCTCTTTGGTCTTGGCCATAGTGGAGTTTGGAGTGTGACTGTTTGAGGTTGTGGGCAGGTGTCTTTTATACTGATAACAAGTTCAAACAGGTGCCATTAATACAGGTAACGAGTGGAGGACAGAGGAGCCTCTTAAAGAAGAAGTTACAGGTCTGTGAGAGCCAGAAATCTTGCTTGTTTGTAGGTGACCAAATACTTATTTTCCACCATAATTTGCAAAAAATTTAATAAATTCATTAAAAATCCTACAATGTGATTTTCTTGATTTTTTTTCCTAATTTTGTCTGTCATAGTTGAAGTGTACCTATGATGACAATTACAGGCCTCTCATCTTTTTAAGTGGGAGAACTTGCACAATTGGTGGCTGACTAAATTCTTTTTTGCCTCACTGTATGTTTAATTGTTTAGTTTTTTGGGCTCTGGCTATACCAACATTAAAGGGATACTGTGAGATTACAGCATCCAATATACAGTCCATTCGGAAAGTATTCAGACACCTTCACTTTTCCACATTTTGTTACAGCCTTATTCTAAAATTGACTGAATAGTTTTTTCCCCTCAATCTACAAACAATATCCCATAAAGACAAAGCAAAAACTGTTCATTAGAAATTTTTGCAAATGTGTTAAATAAAAAACAGAAATATGTTATTTACATAAGTGTTCAGACCCTTTGCTATCAGACTCAAAATTGAGCTCAGGTGCATCCTGTTTCCATTGATCATCCTTGATGTTTCTACAACTTGATTGGAGTTCACCTGTGGTAAATTCAATTGATTGGACATGATTTGGAAAGGCACACACCTGTCGATAAGGTGACAGTGCATGTCAGAGCAAAAACCAAGCAATGAGGTCGAAGGAATTGTCCGTAGAGCTCCGGGACTGGATTGTGTCTAGGCACAGATCTGGGGAAGGGTACTAAAAAATGTCTGCAGCATTGAAGGTCCCCAAGAACACAGTGGCTTCAATCATTCTTAAATGGAAGACGTTTGGAACCACCAAGACTCTGAGCTGGCCGCCCTTCCATACTGAGCAATCAGGGAAGGGCCTTGGTCAGGGAGATGACCAAGAACCTGATGGTCACTCTGACAGAGCTTCAGAGTTCCTCTGTGGAGATGGGAGAACCTACCAGAAGGACAACCATCTCTGCAGCACTCCACTAATCAGGCCTTTATGGTAGAATGGCCAGACGGAAGCCACTCCTCAGTAAAAGACATACGACAGCCCACTTGGAGTTTGCCAAGAGGCACCTAAAGGTCTCTCAGACAATGAGAAACAAGATTCTCTGGTCTGATAAAAACAAGATTGGAATCTTTGGCCTGAATGCCAAGAGTCAAGTCTGGAGGAAACCTGGCACCACCCCTACGGTGAAGAATGGTGGTGGCAGCATCATGCTGTGGGGATGTTTTTCAGCAGCAGGGACTGGGAGACTAGTCAGGATCGAGGGAACGGAGCAAAGTACAGAGAGATCCTTGATGAAAAGCTACTCCAGAGCGCTCGGGACCTCAGACTGGGGCGAAGGTTCACCTTCCAACAGGACAACGACCCAAAGCACACAGCCAAAACACAGGAGTGGCTTCGGGACAAGTTTCTGAATGTCCTCGAGTTGCCCAGCCAGAGCTCGGACTTGAACCTGATCAAACATCTCTGGGTAGCTCTGAAAATAGCTGTGCAGCGACACTCCTCATCCAACCTGACAGAGCTTGAGAGGATCTACAGAGAAGAATGGGAGAAAATCCCAAAATACAGGTGTGCCAAGCTAGTAGTGTCATACCCAAGATGAATTGAGGCTGTAAACACTGCCAAAGGTGCTTCAACAAAGTACTGAGTAAAGGGTCTGAATCCTTATGTAAATGTGATAATTACTTTTATAGATTTTTTAATACATTTGTAAAAAATTATAAAAACCTGTTTTTGCTTTGTCATTGAGGTATTGTGTGTGGATTGATGAGGGAAAAAATAATTGAATCAATTTTAGAATAAGGCTGTAACGTAACAAAATGAGAACATATAGCTAGCTACATCTACGGGCTTTTTCTGTTGTGCGTAATGTGCAGTAAGTAGCCTGTATCATACATGTACTGGATAAGGGCACAATAATTTTGGCTTGGGCTCATTAAATGTAATTAATAAAATGTATTTAATATATGGCTCATCAGGCTCAGGTAGCATCAGGTTAGAATTTATGCTGATCAAAGCTCTAATCAAATACAGACATATTTATATGCTTTATAATACTTTTGAAGGACACTTCTGGTTTTGGCGGGAAATACCGGGTTACCGGGGAGAAAAGTTTTTTCTCAGGATGGGAAAATATTAAACCCTAGTCCTGCATGTCTGTGCACATGTGACAGGTTAAAGGAAATACTAATAGCCTGTTATACATTAAAAAGTATTAGTAAATTCATAGTATGTGAGGATCTTAAAACATCTAAGGTTAAGAAGATCATGCAGTCAGTATTAGTTGATAGATTGATAACATTTATATAATTCTGTTAAAATCCGTCAAGCATACAAAGGGTACGAATTGTGAGAGGAATGTGTAAACGTTATGTTGATTCCTTTATGTTGTCGTGGATAAAAGTGCTAATCTGTGATCTACTAAATGCTCTTAATCTATGAGCCTGAGATCGATTGCTCTGGTCTCCACTCAAGTTCACGGAGAATTCGCGGTCTTTTTCTCATTGCACTAAACGTTCAATGAGTAAACATTCCGTATCACTATCGTGATTCTTTCTACCCTTTTTCAGGTACATTATTGATGATTAAAAAGAGTAATTTAAATGTAATAACTTGATAACATGTCAAGAGTGTTTAAGGTTTGTTTAGTAACATGTTGAGGAAGTTGGTTGGGTTTGCAGAGAGTAATGTGAGCCGTGCTCGGTTGCAGCTAGCTTCGTACTGCTAGGTACTGCTACGTAGCTGCCATTTTATGTCGATTGTGAATGAACGTGTGCGCTGTTGGTAAGATGTTTTGCGGCGTTATTTGTGTGGTTGTTTTTCAAACACTTTGTTGCCTGTTGATGAATTGTGTTATGGTTTACTGAGTTAAAGCTTTGCTTGACAGTTATATTGAAAACAGTATTTGTTTCAGTGATGTACAGTGTATACTGTTATGATTTGAATAAGCCTTGTACCCTACAAAACCTATCGTTCCTGTAGATCTGTTGTTCTGTAAAATGTGTTATTTATGTAAAATGATTGCACTAAACGTTCAATGAGTAAACATTCCGTATCACTATCGTGATTCTTTCTACCCTTTTTCAGGGGTGTAACACACACCAAACATCCATACTGGGAGAGTAATTTCCACATCTGCAGTGTGAGTTGACTAATCTACCAGCTCACATTTGTTGCCTATGTTTTAGTCCTAGTGCATCTGACTAATTATGTACATTGCTTTATTTGAAAGGATTTGAGGGTTAGTTTGAGTTAGGGAAAAAAAGAGCAGCGGGTCATGAGAACTGCAGTGCAGTTGATACTGTCCCTTCTATACTGCATGTTGCATAAATTAATATTACTATTGTGATGGATAACAGCCATGGTAATTTGAAATGTCCAGTCAATGTGCATTATGGCTAATGTAGTCAATTTACGGATTCAAAATTGGCCTACAAACGCTTACATCAAATGCTTTAGGACAGCGTCATCTCCCATAGTAACATTGACATTCTAAACATAAAAACAGGGAAAATAAACAAAAATACAAAACACAGCGGCCTAAGAGGACGAAGCGCTTCTTTTGAGCCTAAAATCGAGAAAACCGGCGCAAAATTGTAAGAGTAGCCCATCTCACAGCTGAGTCATCACTCTTCACTAAGCTCAGGTTCCTAGGACTGAACAGCTCCCTCTGCAACTGGATTCTGGATTTCCTGACGAGCCGACCCCAGGTTGTGAGAGTAAGCAACAACACATCTGCCACGCTGACTCTCAATACAGGGGTCCCTCAGGGGGGGCGTGCTTAGTCCCCTCCTGTACTCCCTGTTTACCCACAATTGTGTGGCCTTGTACGACTCCAACACCATCATTAAGTTTGCTGACGACACGGCCTGAGCACCAACGACGATGAGACAGCCTATAGGGAGGAGGTCAGTGACCTGGCAGTGTGGTGCCAGGCCAACAATCTCTCCCTCAACGTCAGTAAGACAAAGGAGCTGATCATGGACTACAGAAAACGAAAGGGCCAAGCACGCCCCCATCCAAATCGACAGGGGCTGTAGTGGAGCGCGTAGAGAGCTTCAAGTTCCTCGGTGTCCACATCACTAGAGAATTAACATGGTCCACACACACCAACAAAGTTGTGAAGAGGACACGACAACGCCTCTTCCCCCTCAGGAGGCTGAAAAGATTTAGCAAGGGCCACCGACATTAAAAAGTTATACAGCTGCACCACTGAGAGCATCTTTGATTTGATCTGGACTGGTCTGGCAACTGCTTGGCATCCGACTGAAAGACGCTACAGAGTGTAGCGCATACGGCCCAGTGCATCAATGGGGTCAAGCTCCCTGCCATCTAGGACCTCTATACAAGGCGGTGTCAGAGGAAGGCCCTAAAAATTGTCAAAGACTCCAGCCACCCAAGCCATAGACTGCTCTCTCTGCTACCACCCGGCAAGCGCTACCGATGCACCAAGTCTGGAACCAACAAGACCCTGAACAGCTTCTATCCCCCAGGCCATTAGACTGTTAAATAGTTAACCACATAGCTACCCAGACTATCTGCATTGACTCTTTTTGCATTAACTCTTTTGACTCATCACATACGCTGCTGCTACTGTTTATTATCTATCCTGTTGCCTAGTCACTTTACACCTACCTATATGTACAGATCCACCTAAATTACCTCGTACCCCTGCATATCGACTCTGTACTGGTACCCCGTGTATATAGCCAAGTTATCGTTACTCTGTGTATTTATTCCTTGTGTTATTATCTCTCTCTCTGCAATGTTGGGAAGGGCCCGTAAGTAAGCATTTCACTGTTAGTCCTACACCTGTTGTTCACGAAACATGTGACAAATAACTGATTTGAGTCTTACAGTATTGCTTTTGGGCAGTATTGATCCATTATGACATCACAACTATATAAACACGTGAGCCCATAGAATTAGAATGTCATGTGTGAACCAGCCATGATGTCACAACTGATCAATACATTCCAAAAACATTCCATTTGAACATTCTGGTGACTGACTACTGAACATAGAAGATGAGTATCAAGAAGACCATCTAGCAGAT